>NC_053391.1:362475716-362775716 GCF_905171765.1 Bufo bufo | reverse complement strand
TTGTGCGTGTTGTGGCTTCACAAATGCTTTGCTGCATACCTCGGTTGTAACGAGTGGTTATTTCAGTCAACGTTGCTCTTCTATCAGCTTGAATCAGTTGGCCCATTCTCCTCTGACCTCTAGCATCCACAAGGCATTTTTGCCCACAGGACTGCCGCATACTGGATGTTTTTCCCTTTTCACACCATTCTTTGTAAACCCTAGAAATGGTTGTGGGTGAAAATCCCAGTAACTGAGCAGATTGTGAAATACTCAGACCGGCCCGTCTGGCACCAACAACCATGCCACGCTCAAAATAGCTTAAATCACCTTTCTTTCCCATTCTGACATTCAGTTTGGAGTTCAGGAGATTGTCTTGACCAGGACCACCCCCCTAAATGCATTGAAGCAACTGCCATGTGATTAGTTGACTAGATAATTGCATTAATGAGAAATAGAACAGGTATTCCTAATAATTCTTTAGGTGAGTGTATGTACCTGGTGCTCCTAGCATTAATTAAAGGGGTTGTCCGGGTTCAGAGCTGAACCCGGACATCCCTCCATTTTCACCCCGGCAGCCCCCCTGACATGAGCATCGGAGTAGTTCATGCTCCGATGCTCTCCTTTGCCCTGCGCTAAATTGCGCAGGGCAAAGGCATTTTTTTGGAGATCCGATGACGTACCGGGGCTCTCCATGGGGCTGCCAGGAACCCCGGTGACGTCACCGGCACTGATGGGCGTGATTTAGCTCTGCCCTAGCCAGTTAAATGGCTAGGGTAGGGCTAAAGTCCGCCCCTCAGAGCCGGTGACATCACCGAACACACTGCCCGGCGGAAGTTTCCGCCCGGCAGTGTGTTATTGAAAACAAAAGAGCCCGTGCCCTGCGCAATTTAGCGCAGGGCAAGGGAGCGCATCGGAGCATGAGATGCTCCGATGCTAGCCTCAGGGGGGCTGTCTGGGTGAAAATAAGGGTATGTCCGGGTTCAGCTCTGAACCCAGACAACCCCTTTAATTCTGAGAGCATCTGATTGTTATGTGCTCAGCTGGTGGCCGTGAGGAGGTCTCAGACGGCTCCACAGGCTTTGGCCCACCAGGAAATTTCCCTGTAGAGTCTACCTTCTCCCTAGCATTTTATTGTTCAGATATTGAAGAACAGATTGCTGGGTGTTGATAGTGCCATGTAAACTCTACTGACATGTTTGTTGTAGAAACTACGTGCATTATGTAATACCAGTTTTGGAACATCTATTCTCATTCATGACTCTATGTTGTCTCATTCCTTTAGTATTTCTACTAGAAGTTTATAAATATATTACCTGCAGTCTGAAATAAATGGAAAGTTTTCTGTTATCAAGTCAGTGCTGCCAGGGTTAGATTGTGCAGGGACACCTCCCCCATCCCAACTGGTAACACTTATGTGACCTTCATTGCAAACCACTAGCAGTCTATGCAGTGCCCCAGTGTTCACTGCTAAAGGGTTAATGGTATAGTTTACTGTAATACTGAGGCGCAGTAACTGTATCACTAAAATAACAGCTTAAGTCTGAAAATCAGTGCACTAGAACGTGATGCACATGGCGATACACTTGCCCTTCAGTCTCCCTCGCCAATATTCTTCTATTAATCATTTTCAGCAACATTGTCCCTAACTCATGAACGCTTGCCACATCTCTCGCTATTCTCAGCTCACAGGACAATGGCGGAGACCACACGGGATGAGGGTTTTATAAGGCTGTGACATCTGTGGATTAGCTGGCTGCACAGCATTTTGGGTGATCTCGCATTCCCGGATTTCTTACCTTCACTTTGTAACACGTGCAGCCGCCATTTTAGGAAAACCCCCAGAAAAATGGATTTATTGCGAATCAAAGTTTTTCTCCGTGGCATGGGGAGGAGCGATCGCTATGCCATTGCTCGTCCCCATGCAGGGCAGCGGTCTGCCGGCAGCAGACCGCTATTACACTGCTGCCGGCACCATTGTGATTTTTAAGCCTGATGCCTGGTGAAAGAGCTTTTGCATGTTAATCGGGCATTTGGAGGCAGCATTAGACTGTCAGGCGATCATTAGCGAACGTTCATAGGAATGCTCGTTAGCGATCATCTGCCAGAAAATACGCCCTTTATACTCATCCTTTGGGAAAACGCTACTATGTGAAATACTTAAGGACTGTGCCTACTGCACAGCCCTAGCTACCGTGAGGACTGAGGACTAAAACCACCTCATGCCTCCCGTGCAGACTCATGCCATTAATTCATAACTTCAAGCAGTATTAATAAATGAGTGGCACAACTTAGAGTCATAAGAATAGATGAGGTAACAGGTCCTCTTTAAAGCCTGATTCTCAATGTGTTATTCTGCTGCACCAATTAATGTACAGTATATGGCACAACTCACATGTCACTTGTAACGGATCTCCTGGCACCCCGACTGGCTACCTTACATTGATGGATGCTCCTAGTGCTTCCCGAGGGCTCCAAGCACTCCACTTGACACCGTAGGCACTGCCGACCCCACAAACCGCCGCAGCTTGGTTGTGATCTTGCCGTCTTCTAACCACTGTGGACCTACGACAAGGCTTCCAAGTACTGGTTGGTGGACCTCTCTTCCTTCAGAGAGCGATGCAGGAACAAGCTCTTAAAAGAGCTCAGGCGTTGTAGCCAGGGGAGTATACAGCGTATAGCATTCCCCAGTGTAGATGCAGCCTTTTCCCCACACACATGAGACGAGGCTCTATGTTGAGGGTAAAGCAGGAACTCTTTAATGGGGCTACAAGTCAGCCTTTTATGCAGGTCTTCCAGCAAGTGACACTCCCCTGTTGACCTTGTGGAAGTCTGAGACAGTTTTTACATTAGCCAATCACATGCATTTACAGTATGGAAACACTCCCAGCAATTGTACACAACCTCCCCTCTGCATGTAATACAATTAACAAACACAATGGGCTCTGCCACAATGGGGCTACAAGTCAGCCTTTTATGCAGGTCTTCCAGCAAGGGACACTCCCCTGTTGACCTTGTGGAAGTCTGAGACAGTTTTTACATTAGCCAATCACATGCATTTACAGTATGGAAACACTCCCAGCAATTGTACACAACCTCCCCTCTGCATGTAATACAATTAACAAACACAATGGGCTCTGCCACAATGGGGCTACAAGTCAGCCTTTTATGCAGGTCTTCCAGCAAGGGACACTCCCCTGTTGACCTTGTGGAAGTCTGAGACAGTTTTTACATTAGCCAATCACATGCATTTACAGTATGGAAACACTCCCAGCAATTGTACACAACCTCCCCTCTGCATGTAATACAATTAACAAACACAATGGGCTCTGCCTTTGGTGCAATTAACAAACACAATGAGCTAACTTAATCACTCACAGGCAGAAAACATAAATTTTTCCCCAAAACACATAAAACACCCCAAAGCCCTACATATCCCCATAAATAATACATCCCTGGATGGCTCTGATCTGGGTGAACATCATATCCATAAATCACCCAGATCTGAGCAGGGGTTCCCGAATTCCATGGAAGTCACATTTGACTGTCCGCAAGCGTGGCTTTCCTGCCCAAAACAGTTCCACAGATTTAGGCTGTGCGGCCGGTCTACCTTCTCCTTCAAAGTTTTAGTATATGGGCCATAATCCTGAGGCAAAAAGCTGGCAAACAGGCCCCTCCAAAACTCAGTGGTGAGGTTATTTCCGCCAGACATCTTCCCCTTCCAGGAAAGACTAACCAGGTACCTGACCTCACGCCGGTTGATACCTGAGTTAGTCTGGCAGCCCACCCACAACCAAATACTGGACCTGTTGAATTTTGCAGCCTGTCTCTGTCCAGTGAGTCCACCAAGGTTGTGTTGGTAAATGGTACTTCTGGTCTCTGTGTTGCTCTCTGGCTGGGAGTGGAGGTTGCTTTGTGGGTAGAGATCAGCAGTACTTTGACCTGGTGCCAGCGCTTTAGCTGGGCAAACTGGTGCGCAGTCCTGCCCTGTAACAAAGGAACAGGTAGGGAAGAGGCCAGCTGCGCTCTGCTCAGATGCCAGTGCTTCTGCTGGGGTAGCCTGTGGGGAGTCAGGCTCTGGACAAGAGGATAGGGGAGGGCAGAGGCCAACTGCGCTCTGCCCAGATGCCATCTCTTCCGCTGGGATGTGTTCAGGGCCTCCTACCCCAGGACCTGGTTGTGGATCTGCTGTGGAGAGGAGGGATCACTTACGGTACCTCCTCCTTCTGGCATTCCTGCGAGGTTGGTTGGGGATCTGTACTGGCCGTCCAGCATCCCTGTAGGTCTGGTGCAGAGACCGTGGTCCCATCTGCATCATCAGAGTTAGGGGTGCTGCCCCCCTGTGGTTGGGGAGAGAGTCCGGTTGTCTGCTCTCCCTGCAAGGTACACTGCCACTGGGGAAGGGAGATGATGCTCTCCTCTCCCTGCAAGGTACACTGCCTCTGGGGAAGGGAGACGATGCTCTCCTCTCCCTGCAAGGTACACTGCTGCTGGGGAAGGGAGACGATGCTGTCCTCTCCCTGTAAAACATACTGCCGCTGGGGAGCAGGACCGACTGTCCCTACTCCCTGAAACTCTGGCTGCCGTTAGGGATCTGGGCCGACCTCCCAGCATCCCTGTAGGGCCGGTGCAGAGACCTCCGTCCCATCTCCACCTGCCATATGGAGTTCCCCCCAGAACCCGTCTATCAGGTCCCCTACCTCTGTAGCTGGTAGTGAAGTAGGGGGTACCTCAGCCGGGTCTTCCCCATCGCAGGGCTTTAAGTCTGGGACTGCCACCTAACTCTCCTGCAGACCTCGTTGGGGTCAGCCCAATCTTGCATACCCTCCCTGAAGTCGTAGATGTCATAAAATCGGGTCTCCGTAGTGCTCCCGAACTCCGGTTCTGTGAAAGCCTCCCACAACAGGCCAGGGCCATCATAATCATACCCCTCCAGGTTGTCGTGCTCCGCCGTCCAGGGTGTATGCCAAACGGTATACCACCAGAGCGCCTGGTAGGCATTTTCCAGCCACAGCTCCTGTCGCACCCGGAGCTCGAGCTCTTCCACACACTCCTCCAGGAGCTGCTCTCCCAGGAGGGGCATCCGCAGGGCCAGTCGCATCTGCCATCGCTGGTCCTCGCTGGAGAGTCTCTTGCCCTGCCGACTCTGTACGCCCTCCAGGGCCTCAAACCATATGCCTTTCCAGACTGTATCCCGATCGATCAGGTCCTCCTCCTCGTGTCGGGACGCTGTTTGGTTACAAACTGGTTCCATACTGCTGTGGCCAGGGACGCTGTACGGGGACAAGCGTTGCCCTCAATTTTGTAAATCCACGAACGGTGTCTCCGAGCTGATTCTTCTCGCACTAGGACACCATCCCACTGCTGCCACCACTGTAACGGATCTCCTGGCACCCTGACTGGGTACCTCCATTGATGGATGCTCCTAGTGCTTCCCGAGAGCTCCAAGCACTCCACTTGACACCGTAAGCACTGCCGACCCCACGAACCGCCGCAGCTTGACTGTTTCCACATGGACCATTGATCCGTGCAGAAAATCTCGCAGCATACACAATTCTTGTCTGTTTTCCCACCTGAAATTCACTCATTCTAGTCAATGGGGAAAAAAATCATATGAATGTCCATGTTTTGCGGACAGTAATGAGAACAGCCTTCTAAATCTAGCCTATGCGTTTTTTCCTGATCCCATCTGATTCATCTTTTTGGTGAGCGATGTATTTTAAATAACAGCAAATATACTCATGTTTTGGTGCTTTTGTTAGATTTTTTTGCAATTGATAGTTTCTTAATTTAAAGTTTTTTTAGGTATTTTCATAATCTGGCGTTATTCAGTTTCACTTCAAGCATAATAAGGAAATAGCTGACGGTATAATGCATTTTCAAACGCTTTTAATGCCTGTTAATATATAGCTATAACCGTTGCAATAAAAGGTATGGCTTATTTTATATCAGGTCCCTTAAAACACTTTTAATTACTCTAATTCTTATCACCTTCCAACTTCTTCCAGTAAATGGTGATAAAGTTAGCTCTGTGAGAACCTTGTGTTGGCGTTGCTAATTAGAACAGCGGCTATTTCTGTCTACTGATGTTACGATGTAGGAAATCTTCACCGCTTGGCAGTAGTGTTTCAGCACAAAGCCACCCGCCTGCGTTCATCAAAAGAAATCTGCCACCACCGTAGAGTCGAAGAGTTGTAACTGTTTGCATAGCCCTATACCTCTGCTATAGCCATGTGTAAAAGTATGTCCAAACCCATGTCCTCTAACCCCAAATCGATATGGTAATTAGGTTAAAAAGAGCCCATGGGGCTGTACTTATCTGATGTGGAGCTCAGCTGTGTCCATTAGCAGTGAGCCCCGTTCCTCCCCACTCTTCTTCTTTCCTTCTCCTAGCAGTGGTGACATCCTGCTGCTGACTAAAATATCATGCAGGCTCCTGGTGCATGCGCAGTTCAGTTAAATGGGTTGTCTAGGTTCAGGTTTCATCCCGGCAGCCCCCCTGATATGAGCATCAGAGCATGAACTTTGCCCTGTGCTGAATCGTACAGGGCAAATGCTTTTTTTTGGAAATCTGGTAGGTGGAGGCGGAGGCTTCCACCTAGCAGTGAGCCTGGTGACATCACCGGCACTGATGGGTGGGCGCTAAAGTCTGCCCATCAGTGCTGGTGACATCATCTGCAACACTGTTAGGTGGAAGCCTCTGCCTAGCAGTGTGAAAATATAAGCAAACATACCCTTGCCCTGCGTGATCCAGCGCAAGGCAAGCGAGCGCATCAGAGCATGAAATGCTCCAATGCTCATGTTAGAGGGGCCGGGGAGGGAGGTGAAAATGGGGGTATGTCTGGGTTCAGCGCTGAACCCGGACAGCCCCTTTAATGAAGATTACAGGACAGACGGGCCCACAAAGAAAGGTGAACGTGCGCCTGCGCAAGATTTTAGCTGAGAGCATGATGACGTCACCGCTGTTTGGAGGAAGAAAGAAGAAGATGAGTGAGGCTCGTGATGGGCACGGCTGGACTTCACAATGAATAAGTACAGCTCCTAGGGCTATTATCAACCTGATTAGCATATCAACTAAAACATGTTTTTGAGGGTTAAAGAACATGGATTTGGACATAAAGGTATATTTACACATTGATATAGCAGAGCTATATGGCTATGCAAACAGTTACAAAGAGTCTATGGTGGTGACAGGTTCCCTTTAAAAATACATTCCTATACTCCTGAGACATGGCAGTGCCTACATCTTAGCCTTAGCTGTTAACCAAGCGTGTTTTCCAACCAGAAGCCTGAGTCCTGCTCCCTCTAATGGCTGATTTTGTCAGTAGCTAGCTAGCTAGGTATTTCCCCTGTAATGGTGACTGCTGTAGAAATATAGTGCGACGTGTGAATGGCCGTCCATGTAATACAAGGATGGCTTAAGTGTCCACCAGAATTGAAGGCGCTCATCCAGATGAGTTCTCCTTTCTGGCTTATAGAGGGGATGATGGACCGTCCAATATGACATCCATGTGTCCTAATAGCATATAGACAGGTTTTGTCTTCACGAGACAACCTCTTCAACTAACAGTGCTCAAAGACATGAACCAAACCTGCAGATGTCAAGCTGTAGGTCCAGGTTGGCCTGTCATTTGATGAGACAACCACATATTTGATTGATAGCAGGCTGGACCATGCACAGCACAGTGCATATTTTCTGCCTAGCAATTACTTCCAGCAAGATTAAAATACGTGGGCGCGCTTACTGATATGCGGTGGGCATGTTCCAGTGGTATATTTAGATCACACTGCTGCAGAAGAAATGTGCAGATTCACACTGGCATAAAACTGTATATTGCCATTGTTAAATGTGTGTCCTGTGTCCATGTGTTTGTGTGTGTTAATGTTTGTTGCTTTGTGTAGATGCAATGTACCATTCCCCCCTCCAGTGAATTGCTAGTCATGGGTCACAGATCCCAGGCCATTCAAAAAGTTTCAATGAATCTAAAAAGCAGCATTCAATACTAGAAAGTATAGCAGTTTCTCTCCAGATATTGTTGGATGACAAGTACTGGTTCTATGGGGGGAACATCATCTGGAGAGAGACACAGATGGGCTAAGCCAAAATACAAAATGTGGGGTAAAAGGTGATGGAGGTTCCCCTTCCTTGTATCCATCTCATGCTAACCAGGTTCTGCCTTCCTACTAGTCCAGAGCTGATCTAACACACTTCCTTTTATTTCTCTCTCCCATCTTCGCTCTATTACCTCTTTCTTGTATGCCCTCCATACCTCATGTGGCTTTTCCCCTCTGTCTCTGTACTCCTCATATCTGCTCCTTCCTGTCTTTCCCTGACCTCCTTCATCCCCCCATGTACTCGAATTCTGTATGATGAATTTTATATTGATGTGTAAATGTGTCTTCTTTTATGCATGCATAAAAAAATGACATCTTTTCTTGCATGAAAACACACAATATGCGTTATGTGCCTTTGTGCTATTTTGTATCACCTTTTTAATTTTACTGTATAAAAAAAACCCGACTTATCTGCCGATCTATCTGCATTCATGTTTTGGACCCAACATTCTGCACTTCCTTATCTTGCTAAAAAATATTTTTATTTTTCCTCTGGTTCTTTTGGCTTTTTTTTCCCCCACTTAACCCTCACTATTCTGCATGGCCTTGGCTTGTGATGTGGTGTTGCAGAATTGAGATATCCTGCAGGAACCTGCCGCTGATATGTTCCACTTGTGGAGTGCTGCCCAGCGCAAATCTGTCTGCAGCTACCGCCAACAATGCTGTGTTAGTCTTTTCTCTTCTCCTTTTGCCTTCCTCCAGTTACACAAAAGCACCATTACATGTAATACACATATAGTGAAGCATTCACATTAAGCCTTTTCCATACATAGTCCTAAATTTCCAGCTGCCGCACTATACTGTTCATAGAAGCAGAAATAAGGGTTCCTGGCCAGCATGCACGTGAACAGATAAAGGGTGTATCTCAATGGACTGGTATGGGACTCACTGTATGTCATTTGTCACCTGCACAGCGTGGTGTCTTTCCTGTACTGAAGTCCTGAATTAATGTGCCTGTCCCCAGTCTCTTGTACTCCCACACGTAACCACTTATCTGTAGATATAAAATCCTTCTCCACCCTTTTATCTGCATGTCACCCATGGTGACAAGTGCCGTAACCCTCCCCCCCACCCTCAGATGAGGAGACTTATCCCATACAGTCAGAGAATTGTGAGGAGTGCATCTGCACACGCGCCTAACCTGGGATTCTTGATCTTTTATCTCTCCTTACCCACGCCACTTGCATTTCCCTTCATGCTGCTGTGCATTTTATTGTGTTACCGACCACTGGCTTGCTCTTCATGGCTTTCCATTTTCTTTAACCTTTCTCTCCCTTTTGCTCTTACTTTGCATTTTCCGTCATACTTTCTCCTTTCTTCTTGTGTTACGTTGCACATGTTCTTTATAAATTGCTCTTGGTTCTGGTTTTATAACATTTATTTCCAATCATCACACTTATTTTATTATTATCCCTTTTCAACCACTCATGTCTTTCCTCATACCTTTCTTTTCACCACTGTCTTATTTCTATATCTTCTTCCCTTTTCTTTCTCTATCCCCTCTTTTGCACCGTGTCTCCACTCCCTTAAAACAGGGCATCTCTCTGGAGCTCCTGCGTGGTCCTTCCGCTGCTTGCCCTCACGTGGATGTCTGCAGTTTTGGCAATGACTGACCGGCGATCTATCCTCTTTCAAGTCCTCTTTGCAGTATTCAATTCTGTTCAGGGCTGTGTGATCATTACTGTACACTGCTTCCTGCGCCGCGAGGTGAGAACTTTTATCAATACTCCTTACTTTCTCCTTTACACTAATGTCTTGTATATGAATCATGCTGTGTTGCCTCTGATAATTATCGGTTTATAAAGCATCACAATCCTGTCTTGGTTTATCATGAATAGAGATGAGCGAAGTTTTGAAAAATTAGATTCCGCAGCTTTGCCAAAGTTCGACTAGGAATTCAATTCGTTCCAATCTGCCTAATCATATTCTTCCCAATCTGGGTGAAGGCTTGGAAATTAAGCTGCAGGGAGAGTGGAGGGAGAGTGGAGGATACTGCTGAACTCCAGAGTCTGTGCTGCCGTGTACATAACTGTGCAGTGCACCAAGATTCAAGTAGTGGCCCCATGGCAGAGTGGGGAGGGTGGCAGCAGCAATCCCTTCTGCCCTTCTGTTAAACAAAAAGAAATGCACGCAGCACCCTTCAGTCAAGCTGAAGGATCGTTTTTATTTCTTTTTTTTCTATTCTACTGACAGATCAAAACCAAAAAATAAACGGTGATGTGAACACGGCCAAGCAGTGACAATAGTGGCCCCATGACAGAGTGGGAGGGGGGGGGGCGGCAGCAGTGGCAGTAACAGTGACAATAGTGGCCCCATGACAGAGTGGGAGGGGGGCAGCAGCAGTGGCAGTAACAGTGACAATAGTGGTCCCATGACAGAGTGGGGGAGTGTGGCAGTAACAGTGACAATAGTGGTCCCATGACAGAGTGGGGGAGGGTGGCAGCAGTGGCAGTAACAGTGACAATATTGGCCCCATGACAGAGTGGGAGGGGGGACAGCAGCAGTGACAGTAACAGTGACAATAGTGGCCCCATGACAGAGTGGGAGGGGGGCAGCAGCAACAGTGAAAATAGTGGCCCCATGACAGAGTGGGAGGGGGGGCAGCAGCAGTGGCAGTAACAGTGACAATAGTGGCCCCATGACAGAGTGGGGGAGGGGGGCAGCAGTGGCAGTAACAGTGACAATAGTGGTCCCGTGACAGAGTGGGGGAGGGTGGCAGCAGTGGCAGTAAGGCTGTGTTCACATCACTGTTTATTTTTCCATTCTTCAAATCCATCAGAAGAACAGAAAAATAAAAGAAAAAAAAAACGATCCTGTATTTTGAGCATCTGTAGGGCCTCTTTCACGCAGCCAGTATTGTAAGCCAAAACCAGGAGTGGAACCTAAAGAGTTAACATATAATGGAATGTGTTTTGGACCCACTCCTGGCTTTGGCTTACAAATCCTGATCAAATACTGATGCAAAATACTGACCAAATACTGACTGTGTAAAAGAGGCCTTATGCTAAATTTCTCTCCATTTTGGCCATTTAGGCCCCTTTCACATGAGCGTGACGGATTCTCTTGGGGTCTGTTCAGGAAAAAACTGATGGTTTTGCACGCAAGTTCAGTCAGTTTTGTCTGCGATTGCGTTCAGTGTTTCAGTTTTTTCCGTGCAGGTGCAATGAGTATTTTCAGCCATCAGTGAAAACTGCATTGCATCTGGATTGCATGCAGATTTCGTGTGGGTGCAATCCATTTTTCCACTTCTATGGAACCAGAGCTGTGTGAAAAACGCAGAATATAGAGCATGCTGCGATTTTTCCTGAGCGCAGAAATGATGTGCACAGATCCATTGAAATGAATGGGTCAGGCTTCAGCTTCACGTATAGCACCTGATAGAAAACTCGCTGTGAAAGAGGCCTTAACTCTGCTATCTTTTTATTTATTTTTATTTTACACTGAATTAAGGCCTCTATCACACGCGCAGTATTTGGTCAGTATTTGTAAGCCAAAAGCAGGAGTGGAACCTAAAGAGATAAAAATATACTGGAGATATTTGCATATCTGTGTTTTGGACCCAACTCCTTCTTTTGGCTTACAAATACTGACTAAATACTTAGTTTTGTTTTTTGTTTTTTCTGTTCTCTTGACGGATGAGAACAAAAAAATAAATGGTGATTTGAACATGGCCCAACAGTGAGAATAGCGGCCCCATGACAGAGTTGGGGGGGGGGGGGCAGCAGCAGTGGCAGTAATAGTGACAATAGTGGCCCCATGACAGAGTGGGGGGGGGCAGCAGTGGCAGTAATAGTGACAATAGTGGCCCCATGGCAGAGTGGGGGGGGGGGGCAGAAGTGGCAGTAATAGTGACAATAGTGGCCCCATGACAGAGTGGGGGGGGGGCAGCAGTGGCAGTAATAGTGACAATAGTGGCCCCATGGCAGAGTGGGGGGGGGGGCAGAAGTGGCAGTAATAGTGACAATAGTGGCCCCATGACAGAGTGGGGGGGGGCAGCAGTGGCAGTAACAGTGACAATAGTGGCCCCATGGCAGAGTGGGGGGGGGCAGAAGTGGCAGTAATAGTGACAATAGTGGCCCCATGACAGAGTGGAGGGGGCAGCAGCAATGGTAGTAACAGTGAGAATAGCGGTCCCATGACAGAGTGGAGGGGGCAGCAGTGGCAGTAACAGTGAGAATAGCGGTCCCATGACAGAGTGGGGAGGGTGGCAGCAGCAGTGGCATACAGCACAAGATGGTGGCAGATCACAGTAGTAGCAGAACCCAACACCAGCAGTATGATAGCAAGGCACAGTGGCATGCATATCCTTTTAAAAACTTAACATGTACATATCACTAGGCCAAGAAGCCCCATTGTAGGAATGACAGTAGAGGCAGCAGGCGAGTGGCAGTATCAGAATGGTGGCAGCAGCACGTGGCCAGAAGTAACAGCCCATTTTGCAGAATATTCCAGTGTGCCAGCACACTACAGTATGATCATTAGTGGCAGAATGATCTATGAGACGTCGCCTAGGGCTCTTTCTTTCCATGGGCACCAAACATTACCAACCAGCGGAGAAAATAACTGGCCAATGAACTACAATGTCTGTGCTGCAGGGGATAGGGCGAGGTGCAGGGAAAGCAGACACGGTGTCTTCCTGTCTCAAGAGAAGGGGGCTTCCATTTAGATTTTTGCTGTAAGGCTATTATTCCTATATGTACCTCAATGTGTCCATTGTTTTATACAGCTAAATGCCCTACTATTCATAGGTGACATAGGTGACATCACCAGGGTTACCAGTTCTTCTAGAAGAGATTCTCTACTTTGGACAATTTTTACTTGTCCCTTTACAAAAAGCAGAACACAAAGTTGTCCCCTGCTGGGACCCCCTGCAATCAACGGTGGAGAAAGGTAGCACTAAGGGTGCTGACACACAGTGCAGTTATGCCATGCATTCAGGATGCAGTTTTCAATTTAGCCAGTCTAGCAGCCTCATTAACCCCTGGTGTTCTGCATTGTGGGAATGATTTAATTAATTTCAGCTTGCTACAATAAAAAACTTCACCCTAACTGCATGTCAGAACTGCACTGTGTGCCCAGGACCCTAAAGTGTGCAATTGTTCTGCAGTGCCACCTTGGGGGAAGTTACACAGTGGTCATTCACATCAACGGGCTGTCTGTGTAAGTCCTCCATAGCGGGATATTGTTCTTGTCTTTATTCTGACCAAGATAATTCGCTCCTAGGGTTATGAGAATGGGTTTTAAGTATTGCATGTAACGCATACACTGAAGCAGGCACGACTGTACGCTGAGGCTTGAATCCTGTGTAGATCTAAATCAGCAAACATTGACATCCTTGTAGTTTTACTTTTCAGGGAATGACGTAGAAGTGGATGAGATATAACATTCCTTTATTCAGTGTAGTGTTTTTACATGTGTTCACAGGTTCAAGAAGTGGTGAAATGTCAAATGGGTGGGTGCCGCAGTGATGAAAATGAAGATTCTCCAAACTCCTGCAAAAACGGTCAACTCCAGATCATGGTAAATCATATGTCAGCAAACTAGAAAATGGCATTGACTAGTGAGGGAAAGAAAAAAATCTGAACACAATTTTCAAGTTTTTTCCACCACAATGTGGTGAGATTTTTTTCATAAGATTGGGCCAGTTTTAGTCCCAATTACAGTGGGAAGCATATGCTTTTAATTTTGGTATCTAGAAGTCCTTACAAATCCACAGAATGAGTCAAAAACATTGTAGTGGGCAAATCCTTTGAATCATTTATGGTATGTTCTACCAAAAAATCTCCATAGCTTTTCTACAAAGTATTCATATGAGGAAGCCTAATCCTGGTATTTTATGTGTAGCAGGCGTGGTAGAGCAAATGTCCAGTATACTTTAAGAACTGTCTATATTCTTGGTCTTGTCTAGAGATAACCTCCATGCCTCCTGTACCAGGGCCAGAATGAAATACTGACGGGCTTCCTGGTTATAAACCAAATATATTTGACTCTAAATCACTGAGTAGGGAATGGGAGGAAGAGATATAAAAGCAGCTCCCCATTGGCTTCCCCCATTCAGCTCCCTATTTGTGTATAAGGAGAGACCTATCAACCAAGCAGAGTTAGGTAGGACAAGCTAGCAGTGGCAGTCTCTCATTGCTTTTCCACTGCCTGGCCCTGTCAAACAAACCAATGAGGGGAGGGTCTGGTAACACAAAAAAGTGGAGCTTGGGTACAACAAGAGCAACGGTGACTGCCTCATTGCACCAAAGGCTGAATTTTCACATTAAGAAAAAGTGTCATAACTCCAGAATGGAGTCTTGGTTCAACAAAAGAAAAACTGTGTTGTAATCAGGTGAACCACAGCTATGTGTCTATGAAAACGGTTTGCTAAGGAGGTCGCTGGTGACAAATTCCCTTAAAGGGGTTGTCTCACTTCAGCAAATGGTATGTACCATGTAGAGAAAGTTAATACAAGTCACTTTGTAATGTATTGTTATTGTCCATTTTGCTTCCTTTGCTGGCTGGATTCTTTTTTCCATCACATTATACACTGCTCGTTTCTACGGTTACGACCACCCTGCAATTCAGCAGCGGTGGTCGTGCTTGCACATTGCAGGTTAAAGCACTGGTCTACGCTCACTCCTGTGGCCACCAGAAAGGCCTGCGCCTTTAGTATGGTGTGCAAGCACGGCCACTGCTGCTTGCTTGCAGGGTGGTCGTTACCATGGAAACGAGAAGTGTATAATGCAATGTAAAAATGAATCCAGTCAGCAAAGGAAGCAAAATAGACATTAACAATACATTAGAAAGTGGCTTGTATTAACTTTCTCTACATGATTCATACCACTTGCTGAAGTGACACAACCCGTTTAAGTGTATTTTAATACAGTACAATCCATAGTGATATCTGAGGATGTAGACCTGAGTCTATCACCAATAGTCAGTGTTGCATGGATTTACATAACATCAGTACAGCATGTCTAGGACATTGTATGGGAAAGGGTACCCCAGGGTCTCCATATATGTCATTCATTGGATTACAACATCCATCCATCTTAGTTATATTTAGGGTAGTAACATATATAAGAACTGGTAGAAAGCCTACTAACTAAACCTTCATGTAATTAAAAAGAACACAATTTTATGGCTAAAGGTAAGCAAAATATTAGTTTTTTTATGACTTTCACTGTACGTTTCAGAAGAATTTAAGTTTACTGCACTAATGAGGTTATGGTTCCATTCCGTGGTTAATCTATAGTTATATAGGTTATATAAGTTGTTTTGAACCCCGGTGACATGCATTGTGTTTCCCACCAGAAATGGATCATTTTCCCGAAAAATCATTCAATGTGTTTAATTGTTCGTGGTTGACAATGACTTTCTGCCCTAATGTTTCATTTACGTTTTTATAGACAGATTTTGAAAAGGATGTGGACTTGGCTTGCCAGTCTGATGAGAAAGGATCGTGGTACACAGCACACGGAGAAACTGGTGAGCGCCATATCTGTTTGCCGACTGTCTACTTTAGCACCATGTGACAGTGTGGGACTTTGTAATGGGGATGGCATGTTAAGACACTGACAAATTCCTATAAGCTAAAATACTTACTAACTCCAGAAAGCTGTTTGGTCTATTACAAGCCTCTATTCCACTCGCTGTTTAACCCCATGAAGTTCAATAAAAATCTATTAAAATTAATTGTACCTGACAATTATTTGGCAAATGTCATTTATAGTTCAGGCTTTTGGCAGTGGTTCAAGGATAAAGCTGAAAAAATGTGGCAGAAAAAAACCCTTAGGAATTGATCAAACTATACTCAGCAGTTCTTTCAGTATGGGAAACCAAAGCTGAATAATGATCAGTATAATACTGACAGCTGTACAATTCATTTCCACAGCGGAACATCATGTGGTTTCATAAGGTACTCTTCTTGTAGTGATTTTCAGCCTCCTTTAATTAAAGAGGTAAATCATTCATCAGTGCAAATATTGCACTCTTCAAATAATTTTGAGGGTATAATCACCACATCCCAGAATCATTTTGCTCTGTATGCCAGATAATTACTCAATATACTTTATTTCAAATGACCTGTATTCTTTAGCTATGATTGAGAATGAACCACAAGATAATACTGGTAGATGACATCCAGAAAGGATTTTTTAGATTACTCATCAAGCACTCGTGTAATTTTCTTTCTATTTGTTTCAGTTCTTTTTAAGGAACTAAACACATGCCACCCTTCTAGTGTGACTGGAGCTCTATCCAGAATATCTTTAGATGATGAGGATGACTTAAAGCTGCACAAAGGTGGTGATGGCATCAGCTTCTCGCACCTTCCTGGAAACCTTTCCTCTCCAGGAGGCATTCTCTTGCAGGTTCCCAAAATGACCCACAATCAAGTGAATGAGCTTAATGAATCTCTTCCAAAAAAAGAGATTAATTTGGAGCGTGGCCCCCTATATTTGTGTCCAGAGGGAAATTTGTGGCCTTTAGACTTTGGGGATGCTCCTCAGGAACCATCACTGGAAAGTGAGTATATGGTTCTCCCCAGACGGACTTTGAGTCTGAAACCTTTTAATCGGGACCAAGGAAAACTCAACATGAAGCTTTCTGAACTGGGAAAAGGGCGCCAGCAAGGCGATATGGATAGTTTCCCTAATTTCCTGTCAGTGGACCACATTAACATCAACCTCACCCCACCCTATGTTCCAGCACATCATCAGTATGGATTACCGTTTAAACAACCACCCTCTGTCCGGCAGATTCTGGCATCAGAGATGAATGAAAGGAGTCGTACAATGCCCCGCACGGTGCCTGGTGCATCTCTGAGTGCTGGGTCTCTTGAGGTGAGAGGTGGAAGAACTCGTTTAGGTTTTGTGTGCTTTTCCTGAGTGCCTTGTTTATGTCAAGTGTGTCTTACTCCAAAAGATCCCTTTTCCTGTCATTGCCCTCTTTCCCTTTTCATTGTCATTCCCCTTTTGTTAAAATCCTATCCCTTTTAATCTTGTTCTGAGTATGGTCCTTCCTTGTCGCACTTCTCAGTCTCAATGTTTGTATGTACACCTTTCTCCCCTCTCTCAATCCATCTTCCTCCTCTCCTCCCTTTCTCTCTTCCTCCTCACATAGAAACCACATCAACCTGTCCCTGTGTTTCTCCCTCAGCGGAAGAGATTGAGATACTCAGATATGGATTTTGAGGTGAGCACCTTTACCTGCACCCAATCCCATGTCTGCATGGTAGCACTGGGATCTGCATTGCATGATAATTCCCATTACATATACGCTATGGTGGTAACACGGGTTGGTAGGTTTGAGTGGCTGTGTGTTAATGCTATAGTTGACTTTTTGCAGAAAGTGATGCACACAAGAAAGAGACATTCAGAGCTTTATCATGAATTGAACCGCAAGTTCCACACACTGGAAAGGTACCGGGATGCCAGTGCAAAGGTGCGCTAATAATTTGTTCACACTACCTTCCTAGAGGATGAACTTACCATTATTTATTATTAGTTTTTTTTTTCACATTTACTTTTGACCAGTAAAAAGTGAGTTTAGGTTATTCCACAAAGAAGTATGTCTATGTCTATTGGCATGAAAGAGTCATTTATGAGTACACAAGGTCATATCATGTTCAATGAAACATCATTCATAGCATCAATAAATTGCAGTCATCTACTTCAAAATTTAGCATGAGAAAATGTTAGAATATTTGCATGAAATGTCTCTAAGAACAGAAAGCAGCACATAGCATATGGCGCTTAGTAGTAGCTTTTTAATAAATATCTGCATGTTTGCAGTCCGTTATTTTCCACTAGTCATGATAATCTCTTATGGCTCATGCACACAACCATTTCAGACTTTAATGCAGTGCTCAATATAGCACTGGGCAGAACTGTTCTGTATTGGGTGCTGTATCTTGCAGTGTACCCCCCCCCCTAGAAGAATTAAACCACTACTTCCAGGGGAGAAAAATGCTGAAATATACAGTGGCCCATAATTTACAGTGGCCTCCGGATACAATATTTTTAGCATACGATACAATGGTCTTTGTTTGAACATTGTAACTAAAAACCACAAACTGCTGATCCGTGGTTCATGTGATTGTCTAGAAGATCCACCCAATCAAATTAGCCATTTCACTGGTAAAACATGTGTACTAGCTGTCAAGTAGCGCCTCTCTACAGTACAGTGGTGGTACTACATGTCCTATACTGCTTTTTACCTGTGCC
The DNA here is from genome assembly GCF_905171765.1 of Bufo bufo. NCBI lineage: Eukaryota > Metazoa > Chordata > Amphibia > Anura > Bufonidae > Bufo > Bufo bufo. The sequence goes on along the minus strand of NC_053391.1, from coordinate 362,757,411 downwards.
AGAATGATCTGCTCCTTTGGACACCAGGTGATCCGCTCCATGTTATAGTTCTGTAACATAGTTTGTAAGGCTGACAAGACATCTGTCTATCTCTACACAGTACTCCATGTGTGGTCTGACTAGTGATTTGTAAAGTGGCAGGACTATGTTCTCATCACGGGCATCTATGCTCCGTTTGATGCAACCCATTATCTTATTGGCCTTGGCAGCAGCTGACTGACACTGGTTTCTATAGCTTAGTTTGCTGTCCACTAAAATTCCTAAGTCCTTTACCATGTCATTTTTAACACAGTGTTTTACCATTTAGTATGTACATTTGTCAGTATTAAACCTCATCTGCCACTTCTCTGCCCAAGCCTCCAATCTATCCAGATCCCTCTGCAGCCGTATACTGTCCTCTTCCATGTTAATTACTTTATACAGTTTAGTGTTGTCTGCAAAAATTGATATTTTACTGTGCAAGCATTCTACAAGATCATTAATAATTATATTGAAGATAATAGGGCCCAATACTGACCCCTGAGGTACCCCACTTGTGACAGTGAGCCAATCTGAGTGTACCATTAATAACCACTGTGTGTTTTTTATCACTGAGGCCATTTACTTACCCACATACACATATTTTCTCCCAGTCCAAACATTCTCATTTTATGAAGCACAATATCAAATTATTTGGAGAAGTCAAGATAAACGACATCCATTGACTTACCCAGGTCAAGTCTAGAACTTACCACCTCATAGAAACAAATTAAATTAGTTTGACATGATGATCTCTCATGAAGCCATACTGATACAGTGTTATTCGCTTATTTTCATTGAGGTACTCCAAATCATCATCTCTTAGAAAACCATCAAACAGTTTATCCATGACAGATGTTACACTTACTGGCCTATAGTTTCCGGGCTCTGGTTTTGACCCCTTTTTGAATATTGGCACCACATGTGCTAAGCGTCAACCCTGTGGAACGCTCCCTGTCAATATAGAGTCCTTAAATATCAGAAATAAGGGTCTGTCTATGACATTACTTACTAGAGTGTATGCCATCTGATCCTGGTGATTTGTCTATTTTAATCTTTTTAAGATGCCACTGCACTTCTTTCTGGGTCAGACAGGCCCACTTTTAATAGGGAATTTTCTTTTAGACACTGCATTTCATCTGATAGTTTATTTTCCTCAGTTAATATAGTGGAGTGCTTTTTCCTCATTGCTGTCTGAAACCCCCCCCCCCCCCCCATCACTCTGTAAAGGGCCGACCTACAAATTTATACCTTTTGCCATTTATATAATTGAATAGGGTTAGTTTTACTCTCTTTGACAGTGAATCGCTCACTTTGGTGAATCGTCTCAAGTTTGGCTGTTTTTATCTATCTATTATTTTTGAGGACATTAGCTTTTTTTTTTATTTGCCATTTTTGTTCTTCCCTGAAGAAACACTCTTTTGAATGACAATTGGAAGGTTATTATTTAATGGTCACAATTTCCCAGATGTCCTCCAACCTGCACATCTGTTGTTCTGTTAGGTCTATTGTTAGTACTAAGTCCAGTATGGCCATTCCTCTAGCCGGGTCCTGAACCAGTTGGGAAAGTTAATTATTTTTGTTATTGCCATGCACTTGTACAGTCCTAGATACTGTACTGTATCTGAATGTAAATATATTCTCGTCCTACAAATTAAAAAAAAATTACAACTTTGAGCAGCTATTTTTGGCTGATACATGTAAGGACTTTCTTTATTTGTAGTAGTTAGTTGCCTAATTCCCTTTAATCTTAAAGTTATCTTATTTTAGGATGATATTCTGGGGTTTTGGAACCAATTACGGTACCTGTTTTCCATAGAGTTATAGGTCTCAGGTTACAATGGTTTCAACTTACAATGGTTGTCCCGGAACCAATTCATATTGTATCTTGAGGGACTATTGTATAAAAATTCAGTGATATAACAGTCCTCACTGAAATGTATTACTATCATATTCACTATCCATGTGATACAGATCCTGAATATGGTCTTGTGCATGAGTCCTGAATGCCCCAGCTTTTGGCTCTTCCTGCCTTTGCTAATTATAATGTGCTTTCACTCTAGTAGTATATTTCTCTTTTCCGACATGCCTTTGTTAACGAGCATTGATATGAGTACTGTTGCATAGGTCATGTTAGTATAGTAGATTTCACAGTAATCAACCCTGTATCTTTGCCTCCTCTAATGCCTGACGTTCTTACCTCTTTTCTCATCTTTGTAATACAGAGAGATAAACGTTGGAGTATATCCTCAGGAGGAGCAATGGAAAGAACCTCAGCCAGCGTGAGTAATATATTGTAATAGTGGTAATAGTAGAGGTAATAATAATATTGTAATAGTGTCACAATAGTAACAAACATTTGTATTCACAAGAACCCAAACTGTAATGTTATAGTAGTCATAAATCGTAATTTGCAAGGGTTATCCCAGGAAAGTGGGATAATAAAATAAAGAAGCCATGCTCACCCTCACTGATCCCCTGCTACTGCTATCCTGGTGCTTACCAGGTTTCCACTGTTTTTTGCATTCTGGACCAACTTGACATGTAGGAAATGCCTGGATATGCCAAAAAAACTGGTTGAGGTAGGTCACCACCATGGTTAGTAATTGGCTGATGGGATCAGGTAGTAGAGACCAGTGGGCACTTGGGAAGCGTCAGAATGGGAACACCAGGTGTGCTGCTTTTATTTATTTTTTAATCCTATTCTGAGGACTTTGCAGATATTTTTTTTACCCTCTGCGCCATCACTTTCAAAACATATCAGTTGTCCCTTTTAGATCCTCCATTTGCTGTAGATATCTAGTTAATGTAACTACTCGAGACATACATGGTAGATGATCAATGGTTACTACCAGAATTAATTACATTCCTTGAATTACATTCCATGGAAAGTCAACTTGATAGTAGCAGCTAAATTCAGTCCTATGGATAACATAAATCAGTCACTTGTATTGCACCAACCAAACAGCATCTAATGGAGTAATTGTTAATATTAGCCTCTTTAAGAAAAAAGACAATCTTTGACACATTTCTAGTGCGTTAAACCTGAAGAATAATGGTTTTGTGCTCCAGCTGGTGGTTTGGTATAATTTCTGTCTCCTGAAGATAATAAAATATTAATGCAAATCAGAGATTACTTTAATTATAAAAAAGAGCAATTATAGAAGACCCACTATGAAATGATCTACTGCCCTCATATTCCATGAGGTATTTTGTGTCTGTAATTTGCCTGCATAAAGTTTTTATGAAGTTGCATATTAAAAAAAAGCTTTAGTACAATATTTTTTTCAGTAAAATGTGTAGATGTATGTGTCCTGAAGTCCATATTAAAACGGTCACGAAAATTTATCATAAGGCTTCATTTGTCAACACTTTACTGTTGTTCTATAGATCCATTGGATTTGTAATAAAATTGTTCTTTTTGGCTTATTATATTGTTATATTTAATATGTTAATGTATAGATTTTAAGTAAAAAGTCCACTAGCATCCACGGTTAGACTAACCTGTCTTTGTCTAGAGGTCTAATTCATCTTTGTGAGCTACAACGTTCTTTGAATTGGCTTTATCCATTGATGTCCCTGTAGAAGGATGCAACCGTTAACTTATTCAGGGTCAGATTAACCTGTCATTTTCCTGAGGTCAAATGCATTTATTCTGAAAGTAGTTTCATTCATTGATTTCCTTCCAGTTCTATTTATCATCAAATTCATCTATTGAGTCATTGATTCTTCGACTAGTGTCTTTACAGTTCATAGTCATAGAAATATATTTATTGTATGCAGTGGCATACAAACAATTCATTTATCCATAGATAAGGTAATTTATGTCCTTGTATGTGGCTTCATGTTAGATGATCACCCACTGATCTCCACAAATACTCTACTTATGAGGAGACTGCACTATTGATATGTATGTAGGGAACTCAATATACCCGTGAGAGCATTCATAGCAGGACATTTTCTTTCCATTCTATTGAATACCAATGTTAAAATGATGAACAAAATGATATGGACTATTCAGGACTATGCCACCTTTGTTGTTATAAAGATTCATTTGTATAATTTATCATATGATCTGTTTGGTATTTGTTTCTCAGGAGAAGACAAGTCCAGCTGGTCCTCATCAAAAGGTTTGGGATAGCTACAGAGTGCGTTCTTCTCAGATCCATGACCGCCTGGGCCTACGTTGTGTGGATTGGGATCAGCCTCCACATGTATCTATGGATATGTCAGATGGGGATTATCAGACTGAAGTATAAGGCAATCTCCCCTTTTATCTATTAATTTTATTAACCTCTTGGACTCCATCTGATTATCCTGACACACCAGGGAACCAGTAATATGGTGTGTTTGGTCTAAGCCCATAGAGGATTACACTTGGCTAATGGAGTACTCACTGGAAATGTACTTGAATATATGCCAAATGAGACAAGTCAGCAGTAATTGATGGTCAATATATGGACTGAGCAACTCTCTGGAGATGCATCAATCTGATTTCAAGAATATTCATCCAGGATCACTTTTTCACTTTAATGTAAGGAGGTCCAAGACAGCAAGAAGCTGTTTTTTCTCTTTATAAACACACATGTTGTTCTGTCACTCAACTTCGTCTGTCCTGCTTCCTGGACATTGCTTGTCGAGTGACCATTTTCTTCCAGTTTTATTGCCTCCCCCCTCTCCCCTGCCTTTCGCCATATTCAGGCAGGGATGATGGGCATTACCTTGCTTGATGGACATCTAAAAAGGTCAGTCAAACTGGACTGCACTGGCCTATCTTACTCCTTTGCTGAGATTTCTGAAGTACAGGTCAGTGAGAAAGGGGGTCAGGTGGTGCTGGGTTTTAAAAATGCCTAGAATTTGTTTAAAAAGGAGAAAAAAAATAAAAAAAAATCTTTTGAAACGTGATATGAGGTAAGTTGTTTTCATTTCTCGATTTGAGGATTAGTCCATAATGATATATATATATATATATTAGGGAAGATGGAAGTGATTCTAAACTAACCAGATTTGTTATGAAATTCATAAGAAATTATCTGCCAAACGAATTCAACGTTTTTTCATTCATATCGGACTAATTGCATAAAAACGGGACCAACAGACATTTTACTGGTGGGGAAAATAGGAGGCAAGACGAAGATGAAGGAATGACATGTTACTGGGAGGTAGTGGGGGGGGGGGGGGGTTCTGATTGGCTCAGAGGCTGACAACGGGCAGTAGGCAGGCAGGTCCGCTCCGTTCCAGGCTAGATTTGTTTGAAAGGAAGTGTGGTGGCAGTGTCTGCCAAAAAACTATTGCAGACACAAGCCAGTTACTAGGGACATGATAGGGATATTATAGGGAGACAATATAGAGATATAATTGGATAGATTTTAGAGGAAAGGCTCAGCATAGAGAGTGAGGTCACTGTCCCAGTTATTTCATGCAGCTTGCTGGCAAGTTCTGCTTTACAGAATCCAGCAAGAAACTCATATTTTTCTGTATGAACAGGCTCTGTCACCAGGATCAACCCTAGTAAACCATGCTGCCTGGTATGTCTCACATGCAAAAAGAAGCACTTATCACTAAGCTATAGCATTTTAGATAGAGAAGAGTTTTTTTTTTCTATGCTTAGAAACTAACACATATTACTGGTGTCTTTATAATCATATATTGTGTGAATAAAGCAGTAATATGCAGATATTTTAGTGTGGTAAAGCTATAGTACATAGATTATATGATACTGTATGTAGATGCTAGGACACAGCTCTGCCCTCAGCATGCTGATGTCTAGCCCTGGTAATCGAGAGGAAGGGGGAGTGTGCAGAGAACAGGGGGTGTTACAAACCAGTGCTCAAAGGGTTCAGCTCTGCTTTCTGGTGCTCTAACTTGCTCATTTGCATATTAATAAAAACGCAGATATCTCTGCAGCTGTTTAGCATACAGACAACAAAAAAAATGGTATTGATTTAATCTATTTGATGAGTCCTACCAGGTAGTACGTATGTATGGTTTAATAGGGTTGATCCTGGTAACAGAACTTTTTAAAGAAATTGCCTTCTTTTTTTCTAAAAAACCTGTTTCTATTTAATGTTTGTAATTGGGCATTTCAGTGCATTATACGTGTGTTATTGAAGGTGTTGTATATTACCTGCAAGATACCTTTAGTGTTACAGCAAAAGCATTTTACTGCTAAAACTGCATTATTACTATTGCAAATGCTCAATACCAGCATGCACAATGTCTGCAGAAGGGGAAGGACATTTAATTGTGCCTCTGTCTTTAAATGACAGAAAAAACACTTGTACGTTTGTTAGAACTGTTTAATAATCTTTGTACCAAACCCGTGACTTTTCATTTATAGGTGTCATAATAAAATGTCTGGCAAGCAGAAGAGTGGCAAACGAAAGACCCATGCCTCATCATCTGACATTCAGAATGGGGGTAGTAGTTATAATCAATAGTACCAGCACTAGCTGTCCAGTCAGCAGTAGGTGGACCACTGTTTTCCCTTGTTTCCGATCAGCACCACATTATTATTAAGGACAAAGAGGAAGAGATTGTGGACTGGATGGATCACTCATCCTCTCAGTCATAGCAGAATGATGTGGATGTCACCTTTGAGTCAGACACTATGCCTTGGAGCCAAGGGTCACAGCATTCCTTCTGCTCGTTGCAACCTCAGATAAGTCTTTCATTTGCATCATTTCGGTCTTCACTGCCCACTGTGAGGTGCCTTCTTTTTTTTCCTAAGAAAAGGCAAGGACCTGGCAGCTAGATCAGGGTGCTGAGAAGGTGGAGGTGATATCAGAGGAGAAGGGTTGATTGTCACAGTGGCGGCAATAAAGAGCAGAGGCAATGTATGGCCAGAACCTCCTAAAAAACTACCAGGGCCAGATCTGCTTTTATTATGATCAGCTCTGCTACTGGTGATGCTGCACATGTGGGTGAAGGCTTAAAACATGCAAGGCGTAAGCCAATCTTGGCTTCCGCTAGCTCGGTGCGAATATCTCCTGTCTGCCAGTTTTTTCCACACTGCTGGAAGACAAAATCATCACTGTGTGCAAGATCTGAAACTGATGGCGTATGCTGAGCCTTGCTGGAATATACCTAGCCACCATTATTTAAAAAAAAAAAGGCATCCGTTCCTTGTACTGTCACGTGATGAAAAACGAGGGATACTCCTTGCAATTCTCGCTATGCGGCAAGGTGTACACAACCATGGACACCTAAAGCAGCTGTCACGGGCAGGGACAGTACTTGTCTTTCACGGCTCACTAGCACCGCAGCAACAAGGCCAGGTCCTATTGACACCTTCATGTTTGTATTGGTTTGGTTCCCACACCAGTTGCTTTTCCGCCTCCTCCACGATCTCCTCCATGGACATTCTTCTGTACCCAACAGAAGCATGGCAGAGCATTGCTCAACCTCCCTCCTTTCATATGTCTAAAGTGGAGCATTTCCAGAGCTGATCAGTCCAAGTGAGAGTAGCCACATAACCAATAATTTACTAAAGTGCATGAAGCAGCAATCATCTCGCTGTCAGTCTCCCCACCAACTCCAACTGGACAAAAAACATTGTGGTCACACTGTATTTGGGAGAAATAACACATGCTTCCTGCTTCCTTATTTGAGTCAGCCTAGCATGGCACATGAAAAAACTGCTTCACCATGTTCATGAGACTGAACTGGCTGCGGCTTCTGCTGCTTGTGGTAGCAGAGGAGTTGTGAGATAGGTGACTTGGTGGGGACGGAGAGGGGCCCCCTGGTCAGACACATGGGCAGCAGGCGGCAAGATGCATACACAACGTATTCTAGTAATAAAGAAATCATCAGATTCCTTGATGGTAAGTATACACCTGTCAGTATGTAAGCAAGGAAGCATACAGCTTGCCATGTTTGCCAGTCTGCCCAAGAACCAGTTCTTTCTGGCTGTGCCGACATTGGTATTATGATGATGATGATAATTGGTTATCATGGAAAGTGTCATAGTCATCATTATCAGCCTCCTGCTTAGGTGGTGTGGTGCATGGCAAAATCCTTCACTGCTTTACGCTGCTCATACAGACGCTCTAAAATATGCAAGATGGAATTCCAGTGAGTTGGAATGTCACAGATTAAGTGGTGCAATGGTTCTGTCGCTGCTAGTCCAGTAGGGCATTCCTTCCAACATAAGAATAGCTTAAATGCCAGAACAGTTTCCTGGACACGGCTAGAATTCCACATGGACATAAATATTCAGATCCTTTGCTATGACACTTGAAATTTAGGTTGAGAAGAGGGGGTCCAGTTCTCTTGATCATCTTTGAGACATTTCTACACCTTAATTGGAGTCCACCTGTGGTAAATTCAAGGGTAAATTCAATGCATTTTACTCCCTGGAAAAAGTCTAAGGCATACCAATACTTTCCCCTGCCTTTCATTAGCGCAGGGCGCACTGTGAAAGGTCCGGGCAATGCAGTGACGCTGCCTGTGCCTGCAATAACCAATATTAAAGCTCCTCACAGCAATGAGCTTTGCTATTGGTTGGTTTTGGTGGCTGTCGGAGTGATACAGCGCCCTGCAGCAGGGGAGGCTGGCAGCAGCTGAAAGGAGGAGGGTTTAGCTCCCAGGGAGTTTCTATAGTAAGGAGAGCGAGGAGCTGAAGAGGACTCCTCAGTGGTGAAAAACTACAGCCCGGACATCAAGGTGACAGCAGTGTGTAATGCAGTATGTGATCATCAGACACTGCATTACATACATCACACACTGCACCACATGCACCATACACTGCACCACACTCATCACACACTGCACTACATACATCACACACTGCACTCAATATATCTCACACTGATGTCTGCAGTGCAGTGTGTAAGGAAGGCAGGCAGGCAGGGAATTATAGACAAGTGGTAAAGTACAGTGAATATCCAACCTAACTGACAAGGAAGAAGGTGAAGAGACTCCACCGTCTCTGATTGGGTCCATTCAGTTTCCTTTCAGGATCTGTCTTTTTACCAGACAAAAAAGTGCTGCATACAAGGCTTTTTTGTATGGTCTTTCGACAGAATCTGCAACATAGGCTCCTGTTCAGACGTGAATTCTAAGCATTATGCCTGGAGGAAACTAGGCACTGCTCATCACCTGCCCAATACCATCCCTTTAGTGAAGCATGGTGGTGGCAGCATCATGCTGTGGGTGTTTTTCAGCGGCCGGGACATGAATACTGGTCAGGATTGAAGGAAAGCTGAATGGAGCAAAGTAAAGACAAATTCTTAATGAAAACCTGACCCAGTGTGCTCTGGACCTTGACTAGGCCAAAGGTTACCTTCCAATAAGACAATGACAAAGCACACTGTCAAGATAACACAGAAGTAGCTTAGGGACAACTCTGTGAATGACCTTAAGTGGCCCAGCCAGAGCCTTAACTTGAACCGAATCATTATCTCTGGAGAGACCTGAAAATGGGTGTCCACCTATGGTCCCCATCGCAAGTGACAAAGCTTGAGAGGACCTGCAGAGAATAATGGCAGAAAATCCCCAAATCCAGGTGTGCAGACATTGTGGCATTATACCCAAGAAGAAAGGAGGCTGTAATCGCTGCTAAAGGTGAAAGCAATATTTACATTTTTTCCTTTTCAATAAATTAGCAAAGATTTCTTAAATTATATTATTACTTTCTCATTATGGGACGTTGAGTGCAGAATGATGTGGGGAAAATTTAGAACTTTTTTTTTTTTAGCACAATGCCACAATATAACAAAATGTGAAAAATGCGAAAGGGTCTGAAGACTTTCTGAATCAACTGTATAAATACACTGAGCAAAAATATAAACGCAACACTTTTGGTTTTTGCTCCCATTTTGCATGAGCTGAATTTAAAGATCTGAAACATTTTCTAATTACACAAAAGACCTATTACTCTCAAATATTGTTCACAAATCTGTCTAAATCTGTGTTAGTGAGCACTCCTCTTTTGCCAAGATAATCTATCCCACCTCATAGGTGTGGCATATCAAGGTGCTGATTATAAAGCATGAATATTGCACAGGTGTGCCTTAGACTGCCCACAATAAAGGCCACTCTGAAATGTGCACAGTTTTGCCTTACTGGGGAGGGGGTGTCAGAAAACCAATCAGTATCTGGTGTGGCCACCATTGAACTGGAACACGCTGTCGTGTATGCCGATCCAAAACATCCCAAACATGCTCAATGGGTGACATGTCTGGTGAGTATACTGGCCTTTCAAGAACTGGGATGTTTTCAGCTTCCAGGAATTTTGTACAGATCCTTGCAATATGGGGCCGTACATTATCATGCTGCAACATGAGGTGATGGTCGTGGATGAATGGCACAACAATGGGCCTCCAGGATCTCATCATGGTATCACTGTGCATTCAAAATGCCATCAATAAAATGCACCAGCGTTCGTTGTCCATAACATACACCTGCCCATACCATAACCCCACCGCCACCATGGGCAACTCGATCCACAACGTTGACGTCAGCAAACCGCTCACCCACACGACGCCACACATGCTGTCTGCCATCTGCCCTGAACAGTGAAAACCGTGACTCATCCGTGAACAGAACGCCTCTCCAACGTGCCAGACGCCATCGATCGTGAGCATTTGCCCACTCAAGTCGGTTACGCCAACGAACTGCAATGAGGTCCACACCCCAATGAGGACGACTAGCATGCAGATGAGCTTCCCTGAGACAGTTTGTGCAGAAATTCTTTGGTTATGCAAACCGATTGTTGCTGCAGCTGTCCGGGTGGCTGGTCTCAGACGATCATGGAGGTGAACATGCTGGATGTGGAGGTCCTGGGCTGGTGTGGTTACACGTGGTCTGCGGTTGTGAGGCCGGTTGTATGTACTGCCAAATTCTCTGAAACGCCTTTGGAGAAGGCTTATGGTAGAGAAATGAACATTCATTGCATGGGAAACAGCTCTGGTAGACATTCTTGCAGTCAGCATGCCAATTCCACGCTCCCTCAAACGTTGTGACATTTGTGGCATTGTGCTGTGTGATCAAACTGCACATTTCAGAGTTGTCTTTTATTGTGGGCCATCTAAGGCACACCTGTGCAATATTCATGATGTCTAATCAGCACCTTGATATGCCACACCTGTAAGGAGGGATGGATTATCTCGGCAAAGGAGAAGTGCTCACTAGCACAGATTTAGACAGATCTGTGAACAATATTTGAGAGTAATGGGTCTGTAGAAAATGTTTCAGATCTTTGAGTTCAGCTCATGCAAAATGGGAGCAAAACCGAAAGTGTTGTGTTTATATTTTTGTTCAGTGTATATAAAATATATATCTATTCGAATCGTAAACACTAGCATCACATCTCTACAAACCCAACAATCAATTTAAATTATTTATATATGAAAAAAAATGTTAGACCTGTCAAGTCATATAAAAAAAATCTGAAGTAGTATTACAGTGTCTCAATGCTTTGACATTTTAGTAAACGGCAAAGGTTTAAATGAAAGAGTATGATACTCATACACACCTGTGGTTTATCCATAATTTTGGCGTGTTTTATTAAAGGAAGATTATAGTGATAACTGTTTCCATTATGACACAAGCCCAAAAGTTCCCTAGCGGTTTTAGGATATATGCAGGTCTGAAGGATAGCATGAAGTGTAGGATAAACCAAGTAAACCATGTAGAATGGATGGTCTTTGGAGGATGACAGATATTACACTTCTCCCACAATTACACATCTGTCTTTTTATAATTGAGAATTCTTTAGTATTTGAATGTATAAATAAGTTTCCAAGGGATTTCTATCTGTTTTGGCATATGGCATAAAAGTGATTAATGATATTGCCTGCATGTAATAGCACAGTAGAGGAGAACCACTTGTGTCATTCAGTCGGTTGTTTTCACACAGTCTGCTTAGAAGTATACTTTATGGCTATCAAAATAATGCCCATTAAAGGGGTTGTCTCATCAGAACTATTTCAGGCTGGCAATCAGATGATCTTTGCAGTAGAAGTCGTAAGCCATAAATGTAGTATCACTTGATGGTCATAGACATGAATGGCAGCCAATTTAAAACATGGATTGCTCGAGTCTGCCAGAGACAGAGCCACTGTTACAGAATAGCTTTCCTTTTTGTCTCATAGAGAGGACCCCTGTCATTATGACCTATTAGGGCATATGCAGAGGAAATGTCTTCATAAGACAACCACTTTGAACAATATTTTTGGGCATTTCCAGATTGATGGCCCCAGACCTTGGTACTCTTGTGTAGTCTGTTATTCTATTCCACAATGACTGCGCTCATCTCAGACTCCATCATGACACAGTTACACTGGTCCACATTTACTATGGTAAAAGCCCCATTGTTTGAGCCAAAATTGGGGTGCACCTCATTTTAGACACATTTATTATTCTATTTAAGATTACAGTCACCGGTTTGAATACTACTACTACTACACCTGCATTAAATTGGCCGAACCTAATCTCCAAACCATTGAAAATTGGAGAAATAAAATGTCACTAAATTCATCACATTCAAGTGTTTTAAAATGAAATCACTTATATTCCCATATGGGAGAAAAGGAAAACAAACACTGATAACCCCAATCTTCGTTTTGCAACATCCCACTCTTGTTGAATGATGTAAAAAGGTTAAACTATCCATACAAAAAGTTAATCCCATTCTCCAATAAAAAAGGATATAAAATAATCTCTCCCAGAATTTGCTAAATTATTGAGATTATTAAGGCATGAGTTTTCTTTACACTCTCTAGATTTTGTTCTGATCAAACTTTATTTAGGAATTACAGCTTGTTTTATACCAAAATTAATAATACAGAATTACAGAGGATTCAAATTTCAATATGGACTCACACCTCCTAGGAACCTTTAATCAACTAATAATAATTAAACAGTACTATATTGAATACATCAGATTGACTAAAAGGAAGTAAATCTTACAGTTTTTTATTACTGTCACTCTAGATTCTGGAACTAAATGTTTTAAGATGTTGTGGTCATCCGCCCTTTAGTTCATTAGTCATGCACATATGTTACCTAACAAATATCAGCAAAAAAAATATGTGTTGAGCAAATCAATATCGTAAAATTAAAATAGCAGAAAACCTCTGATGTTCATTTAATTATCATAAATTCACATAAATGAACTGAGAACATTCCATACAAAACTTCTCCTACACCGTTAACTCAAACCGAAAGATAGGCAACGGTTTTTTTTTTTTATACGTTTGGACCTCTCGCCTCCCCCATCCTATTAGGTCAGTGATGTCTAACCTCTGACACTCCAGCTGTGGTTAAACTACAACTCCCAGAATGCTCCATTCATTTCTTTGGAGTTCTGAGAACAGCCAAGCAAGTCTGCATCTTGGGAGTTGTAGTTTTACCACAGCTGGAGTGCCGGAGGTTAGCCATCACTAGGTGTTAAAATTTTCCCACTTATAAAATACACTCTTGTAATGGGAAGTGGGTGTGCATCCACTGTGCCAGCTAGACAATTTGACTTTGGGCTAAACCAAAGGGCACTGTCCTTGTGGTTACCTGTTTTTCACCCCTTTAACCCCTGTGCAGGGAACTGAACTTCGCCACAGGGGACCAACCAGGCCGCTACCTCCTGGTGTAGTCCTCATGTAGTTGGCTGCTGACCCATGGTTGTCAGAGACACCAGGGCGAAGCACCAAGGAATCAGGCAAAATACGGTAGAGTGTAAAGAGTAGAGAAACATCTGCACCTGCACAGGAAAGCAAGAAAACGGAGGGCATTGACCACAAGTGTGACAACTCTAATGTTTGGAACTGCAATCCCTTAATATTTAAATAGTAGGGAAAACAGCTCCAAGCTCATTCTGGGTCTTTTACCCATGCACAAGAAATCACTTACCATACTTTCTGAAGATTTGAGAACCGCATTAAGGATCATGACGATAGCATTTGCTAGACAATATCTGTGCATGACAAACTAAAGAGTAGATGACCAGACATCAGCACTTTACTGAAAGTCATGAAAGTACATAAGATTAACCATAATTTAGTCATGAGCTGACATCATTTAAAATTGTACTATTTAATTATTATTGGCTGATTACGTTTTCCAAGAGGTTGTGAGACCCTATTGTGATTGAATTCCTATCTAATTCTATGCTGTTAATATTTTTATAAACAGCGGCGTTGCTAGGCATGTAGATTCTGGGCTTGGGCCCCGGACTACAAGCACATTGCCCCGAATCTCTGGCCGATAGCTGTATTTTTCACTGCACTGGCAGCTTCTTTTTATGGTTATATTGAGCCACCAGTGCGGAGCTGCAGTGGGGCCTCAAATGACATCAGCCAGGCGCACATTAAAGGGTTTCTGTCAGCAGGAAAATGGTTATTAACCTGGCTGACGTTAGTGATGTACTAATGTCAGCTGAACATAACTATATTAGTGCCACCTCACTGCCTGCCGCCGTTATTGAGAAAAAATAACTTTTATAATATGCAAATTAGCCTCTAGGTGCAGGGGGGGGGGGCGTTGATCCTGCTCCTAGAGGCTCTGTTCTCCCACCTCTGGCCACGCCCTGCTACACTAGATTGACAGAGCCAGGCAGCGTTGGTCTCCGCTTGCCGGCCCTGTCTCCTGTGGAAATCTTGCGCCTGCGACGACCCGTTCATTATTCGGTGCAGTGAATGAAGCCGGCAGCCGGCGAGCGTCCTTCAGTTACTGCGCCTACGCCGAATACTGAACGGGACGGTGCAGGCACGAGATTTCCACAGGAGACAGGGCTGGCAAGCGGATACCAACGCTGCCTGGCCCTGTCAATCAAGTGTAGCAGGGTGCGGCCAGAGTTGGGAGAACGGAGCCTCTAGGAGCAGGATCAACGCCCCCCCCCCTGCACCTAGAGGCTCATTTGCATATTATAAAAGTTATTTTTTCTTAATAACAGCGGCACGCAGTGAGGTGGCACTAATATAGTTATGTTCAGCTGACATTAGTACATCACTAATGTCAGCCAGGTTAATAACCATTTTCCTGCTGACAGAAACCCTTTAAACCTGTAAGGAGCGGCTCTCATTGTGCGCATGACTGAAGTGCAGTGAGAAGGGCCAGCAGCCCCGCACTGGTGTCTCAGTATCAGAGCAGGAAGCGGAGCTTGTGTTTAGCCCCGCCCCTCACTCAGGCCTAGCAGCAGAGGACTAGACCCAGCCCTGCAGGAGATTCAGACAGGACAAGCAGATTCTACTGCTGTCTGTCCTGCTCCAGCTGTCCAGGTCTCCACTGCTGGAAAGGTCTTATGAAAATGGCCTCTGCCAGCCCAGCAGCAGCCACTAGACACCTGACAATATGGAACAGCAGAGAGGTGTGTTACCACTGCAGGACAGCTTCATGTAAGTTAACCACCATCCATGTATAGGACACTGTGCTTATGGGACCTGTATCTTTGCTAAATAGTATGTATAAAAAAAAAAAAGATCCATATACTGCTAGAGGAGCCTATGTATATACTGCAAGGAAAGGCTGTGTATATACTGCTTGGGGAGCCTATGTATATACTGCTAGGAGAGGCTGTGTATGTACTGTAAGCGGAGGAGATGCTGTGTTTATAATGTGAGCGGTGGAGCTTTGTACAGTATATACTGTGAGCGGAGGAGTTTTGTATATACTGTAAGCGGAGGAGATGCTGTGTATATACTGTGAGCGGAGGACATGCTGTGTATATACTGTGAGCAGAGGAGCTGCTGTGTATATACTGTGAGCAGAGGAGCTGTGTATATACTTTGAGCGGAGATGTACTGTATATACTGTGAGCGTAGGAGCTGCTGCGTATATACTGTGAGCGGAGGAGCTGTGTATATACTGTGAGTGGAGGAGATGTGTATATACAGGGGAAACTCGAAAAATTAGAATATTGTGCAAAAGTTCAATTATTTCAGTAATGCAACTTAAAAGGAATTGCATTAATGCAATTTAAAATTTGAATTTTGTGAAAAGGTTCAATATTCTGAGCTCAAAGTGTCACACTCTAGTCAGCTAATCAATCCATACCCCCTGAGCAAAGGTTGCCTCAAAATTGAGACTTTGGGGTTTCATAAACTGTAAGCCATAATCATCCAAATTATAACAAATAAAGGCTTGAAATATCTCACTTTGCATGTAATGAGTCTATCTCATATATTAGTTTCACCTTTTGACTTGAATTACTGAAATAAATAAACTTTGCACGATATTCTATTTTTTCGAGTTTCACCTGTACTGTGAGTGTAGGAGATGTATATACTCTGAGCAGAGGAGCTGTGTATACTGTTCATGCAGTATATGCTGTGAATAAAGGAGTATCTTCTTTGTGTATTATAGGGGAAATGTGTGTGTATTATTAGGGGGAACTGTAATGTGGCTGTAGTGGTCTAATTTATTCTGTATTGTGGCATTTGGTAGCTATATGCTATGGGGAGGTATGGGCGCTTGAAGATTATATATACGCGTACAGTATATATTATAGTATATACAGTGTATTATATTTAATTTCCGTGGGTAGGCATGTGCCTTGGGGCTTGTGCCCCTGATCTTTTAAGACCCTAGCAACACCCCTGGTTATAGAGCCTGTAACGGATCTCCTGGCACCCCGACTGGGTACCTCCATTGATGCTCCTAGTGCTTCCCGAGGACTCCAAGCACTCCACTCGACACCGTAACCACCACAGGAACCAGGAACGGGAACAGCTCTTACAAGAGCTAGTAGTTATAGCCAGGGGAGTATAGCAAATCTGTCGATCAGTTACCCAAACACCAGCCTCAACATGATGAAGGGTAAAACAGGAACTCTATTGAACACACAAGCATTGACTTATATACAAATTTTCCAACAAGGGTACCACCCTCGTGGACCTGGTTGGGAACTGAGGACATAACATAGCAGCCAATCCTTTACAGGTTTACAGTTTATACACAAAAACTTTACATTCAACAAACACAATGGCATTGTCTGTGACGCGATCAATAACAGAATAGGCATTGTCTTTGACGCAATCAACAAAATACAATTACCAAAACACAATGGGCTCTGCCTGTGATACAATTACCAAACATAATGGGCTAACTTAATCACTCACAGGCAGAAAACACACATTTTCCCCCAAAACACAGAAACCACCTCAAAACCCGACATATCCCCATAATTTATACATCCATGGATAGCTCTGATCTGGGTGAACAACATATCCAAAAAATCACCCAGATCCGAGCAGGGGTTCCCGAATTCCATGGAAGTCACGTTTGGCCGACCGCAAGCATGGCTACCTTCCCCTTCAAAGTTAGTATGTGGGCCATAATCCTGAGGCAAGAGGCTGGCAAACAGGCCCCTCCAAAACCCAGTGGTGAGGTTATATTCGCCACACATCTCCTCCTCCCAGGGAAGACTAACCAGATACCTGACCTCACGCCGGTCGGTACCTGAGTTAGTCTGGCAGCCCACCTACAAGCAAATACTGGACCTGTTTAATTTGGTAGCCTGTCTCTGTTGAGTGAGTCCACCAAGGTTGTGTTGGTAACTGGTACTCCCGGTCTCTGTGTTGCTCCCTGGCTTGGAGTAGAGGTTGCTTTGTGGGCAGGGATCAGCGGTACTCTGCCCAGATGCCAGCTCTTCCACTGGGGTAGCCTGTGGGGAGTCAGCCTCTGGACAAGAGGATAGGGGAGGGAAGAGGCTAACTGTGCTCTGCCCAGATGCCAGCTCTTCCGCTGGGGTAGCCTGTGGGGAGTCAGCCTCTGGACAAGAGGATAGGGGAGGGCAGAGGCCGACTGCGCTCTGCCCAGATGCCAGCTCTTCCACTGGGGTAGCCTGTGGGGAGTCAGCCTCTGGACAAGAGGATAGGGGAGGGCAGAGGCCAACTGTGCTCTGCCCAGATGCCAGCTCTTCCGCTGGGGTAGCCTGTGGGGAGTCAGCCTCTGGACAAGAGGATAGGGGAGGGCAGAGGCCAATTACACTCTGACCAGATGCCAGCTTTTCCACTGGGGTAGCCTGTGGGGAGTCAGCCTCTGGAAAAGAGGATAGGGGAGGGCAGAGGCCAACTGTGCTCTGCCCAGATGTCAGCTCTTCCGCTGGGGTAGCCTGTGGGGAGTCAGCCTCTGGACAAGAGGATAGGGGAGGGCAGAGGCCAATTGCACTCTGACCAGATGCCAGCTCTTCCACTGGGGTAGTCTGTGGGGAGTCAGCCTCTGGACAAGAGGATAGGGGAGGGCAGAGGCCAACTGCGCTCTGCCTAGATGCCAGCTCTTCCGCTGGGGTAGCCTGTGCGGAGTCAGCCTCTGGACAAGAGGATAGAGGAGGGCAGAGGCCGACTGCACTCTGCCCAGATGCCAGCTCTTCCCCTGGGATGGGGTCAGGCAATCCTACCCCCAGGACCTTGTTGCGGTTCAGCTGTGGAGAGGAGGGATTGCTTAAATCCTCCTCCTGGCATTCCTGCAGGGTTGGTGGGGGATCTGTACCGACTGTCCAGCATCCCTGTAGGTCTGTTGCAGAGACCGCGGTCCAATCTGCACCATCGGAGTTAGGGGTGCTGTCCCCCTGTGGTTGGGGAGAGAGACCGGTTGTCTTCTCTCCCTTCAAGGTACACTGCCGCTGGGGAATAGAGATGATGCTCTCCTCTCCCTGCAAAACATACTGCCGCTGGGGAGTAGGACCGACTGTCCCTACTTCCTGAAACTCCGGCTGCCGTTGGGAATCTGGGCCGACCGCCCAGGATCCCTGTAGGTCCGGTGGAGAGATCTCGGTCCCATCTCCACCTGCCATATGCGTTTCCCCCCAGGCCCAGTCTATGAGGTCCCCTACCTCCGTAGCTGGTACTCAAGCAGGGGATACTTCAGTCAGGTCTTCCCAGCTGTAGGGTTGTAGATCTGGTACTGCCACCCAGCTCTCTGGCAGTGTATATTGGGGCCGAATTGAGCTGAAGAAGTATTGGTAATCCTGCTCCAGATCCCACTCCATTGTCACTAGAGATGCCAGGTCTTGTCTCACCTCTCTCGCTGTAGCCCAATAATGCATAGCCTCCCTGTAGTCATAGATATCCCAGAACCGGGACTCTCCAGCATCTCCGAACTCCGGTTCTGCGAAGGACTCAAACAACAGGCCAGGGCCATCATAATCCTCACCCTCGGGTCTGTCGTGCTCAGTCATCCAGGGGAGTGCCGGATCACATACCAACAGAGTGCCTGGTAGGCGTCGTCTAGCCAAAGCTCCTTCCATACCAGGCTCTCGAGTTCTGTCACACACTCATCCAGGGGCTGCTCTCCCAGAAGGGGCATTTGCAGGGCAACTCGCATCCGCAACTGCTGCTCCTCAATGGGGAGACTCTCGCCCCGCTGACGCTGTATATCTTCCAGGGCCTTGTGCCGGACGCCTTTCCGGACTGCATCCCTCCAGTCTGGGTAATCCTCCTCCTCGTAGTGGAACGCTGTCCGAAGACTAGCCGTTGCCATCCTGCTGTAGCCAGGGGCGCTGTACGGATGCTAGCGTTGCCCTCAATATACTCCACAAACGGTGTCTCCGAGCTGCTTCTCCTCACACTAGGACGCCATCCCACTGCTGGTAAAGATCTCTGTTGTCGCTGGCTGCTTGTGCCGGGTTCGCTTCATGGAGTGTAGTGCACTGTTCCTCTTGGTGCCCAGAGCCCGTGAATTCCTTGGGTGGGTAACATGGGCAGCAGCTCGATTATGCTGGGGTGAAGGCCGGTCCCAATTCCCTCGGGAATGGTTGGGACAGTGTTGTTTGATGTGTCCGAGTTGCATACACAAAAAAAAGGTCACTGGGCCACGGGTTTGGGTGGTTGGTGACGGTGCGTAGGCTGTAGGTCTGGTAGGTGGTGGAACCACTGGTGCTGGGTAAGCGACTCTAGGGACCCCCGTTAGGATCCAGTTGTCGGCCATCCTGGTGCTCATCCGCCAACTTGGCGGCCTCCTCCACGGTCTTAGGCTTTCGGTCTCGCACCCATTCCCTGACTTCTGTGTGTATATGATCATAAAACTGTTCCAGTGCTATAATCTGGATGGCACCCTTTAATGAAGTGGCCTGACATCCATGCATCCAGCATTGGGCTGCCCGGCGTATCCAGGATGCCCATTCTGTGAACGAATCTCGGCCTCCTTTTCTGAGTGCCCGAATTTTCCTCCAGTATGCCTCCGGGGTGACTGCAAAACAGGCTAGTAGAACTTCTTTGATTTTATCATAGTTCTGGATATCCTCGTCAGGTACGGCCCGGTAGGCCTCCGCTGCCCGCCTGGAGAGCTTGCTGCTGAGCACCGCAGCCCAGTTCTCCACTTCCAGCCCCTCCAATATACACTGCCTTTCAAAATCTTGCAGGTAATTGTCAATGTCTGTTTCCCCATCCACAAAAGCTTTAAAGGCTGCATAATTAATTTTCTTTGGGCGGCCATTTGTATATCCCGAGGGATATAGGGAATCCCCCTTCAACGATCCTGCTCTTGAGTCCCGAGCATGCTGGGAATCTTTGGCATGAGTGATGACCTTTACCACCGCCTCTTGTGATGGATTGGGCCCCAGTAGACTGATCATTCATCTCACCTCCCTCTGGAACTTGTTTTCCTCTAGCTGCCCTCCTTCCATGCTGCTGGCTATGTCACTCTGCCTTAGTTCTGCAATTAGCGTGGCTTTGTTCTTGTTGCTTGCCACTATGCCCCGAGCTTCCAGCAAATCTTTTAGTATTGTCCTCTTTTTTAGCTCATACTGCTGAGCCATTTGGTATAGTCCGGTTCGGGACGTCTATTTGAGCTGCGAATCCCGCCGCTTGCCACCACTGTAACGGATCTCCTGGCACCCCGACTGGGTACCTCCATTGATGGATGCTCCTAGTGCTTCCCGAGGACTCCAAGCACTCCATTCATCACCGCAACCACCACAGGAACCAGGAACAGCTCTTACAAGAGCTAGTAGTTATAGCTAGGGGAGTATAGCAAATCTTCAGCGTATAGCAATCCTCAGTGTTGATCAGTTACCCAAACACCAGCCTCAACATGATGAAGGGTAAAACAGGAACTCTTTATTGAACACACAAGCATTGACTTAAATACACATTTTCCAACAAGCGTACCACCCCTGTGGACCTGGTTGAGAACTGAGGACATAACATAGCAGCCAATCCTTTACAGTTTTACAGTTGAAACACAAAAACTATACATTCAACAAACACAATGGCATTGTCTGTGACGCAATCAATAACAGAATAGGCATTGTCTTTGACGCAATCAACAAAATACAATTACCAAAACACAATGGGCTCTGCCTGTGATACAATTACCAAACATAATGGGCTAACTTAATCACTCACAGGCAGCAAACACACATTTTTCCCCAAAACACAGAAACCACCTCAAAACCCCACATATCCCCATAATTTACATCTATGGATAGCTCTGATCTGGGTGAACAACATATCCAAAAATCACCCAGATGCGAGCAGGGGTTCCTGAATTCCATGGAAGTCACATTTGGCCGACCACAAGCATGGCTTTCCTGCCCAAAACAGTTCCACAGATTTAGGCTGTGCGGCTGGTCTACCTTCACCTTCAAAGTTAATATATGGGCCATAATCCTGAGGCAAAAGGCTGGCAAACAGGCCCCTCCAAAACCCAGTGGCGAGGTTATTCGAGAGCCAGATATACTTCCTGATATTAGTTTGGATATCTGATCGCTGAACCAAAAGTGTACAGGTGACGTGCTGGGAGACCACAGTATAAGGTAAACTAAATCTATACTTGATGTTCTCCCACTTCTTAACCTGCTATATACAGTCGTGGCCAAAAGTTTTGAGAATTAGATAAATATTGGAAATTGGAAAAGTTGCTGCTTAAGTTTTTATAATAGCAATTTGCATATACTCCAGAATGTTATGAAGAGTGATCAGATGAATTGCATAGTCCTTCTTTGCCATGAAAATTTACTTAATCCCAAAAAAAAACTTTCCACTGCATTTCATTGCTGTCATTAAAGGACCTGCTGAGATCATTTCAGTAATCGTCTTGTTAACTCAGGAGAGAATGTTGACGAGCACAAGGCTGGAGATCATTATGTCAGGCTGATTGGGTTAAAATGGCAGACTTGACATGTTAAAAGGAGGGTGATGCTTGAAATCATTGTTCTTCCATTGTTAACCATGGTGACCTGCAAAGAAACGCGTGCAGCCATCATTGCGTTGCATAAAAATGGCTTCACAGGCAAGGATATTGTGGCTACTAAGATTGCACCTCAATCAACAATTTATAGGATCATCAAGAACTTCAAGGAAAGAGGTTCAATTCTTGTTAAGAAGGCTTCAGGGCGTCCAAGAAAGTCCAGCAAGCGCCAGGATCGTCTCCTAAAGAGGATTCAGCTGTGGGATCGGAGTGCCACCAGTGCAGAGCTTGCTCAGGAATGGCAGCAGGCAGGTATGAGCGCATCTTCACGCACAGTGAGGCGAAGACTTTTGGAAGATGGCCTGGTGTCAAGAAGGGCAGCAAAGAAGCCACTTCTCTCCAAAAAAAACATCAGGGACAGATTGATCTTCTGCAGAAAGTTTGGTGAATGGACTGCTGAGGACTGGGGCAAAGTCATATTCTCTGATGAAGCCTCTCTCCGATTGTTTGGGGCATCTGGAAAAAGGCTTGTCCGGAGAAGAAAAGGTGAGCGCTACCATCAGTCCTGTGTCATGCCAACAGTAAAGCATCCTGAGACCATTCATGTGTGGGGTTGCTTCTCATCCAAGGGAGTGGGCTCACTCACAATTTTGCCCAAAAACACAGCCATGAATAAAGAATGGTACCAAAACACCCTCCAACAGCAACTTCTTCCAACAATCCAACAACAGTTTGGTGAAGAACAATGCATTTTCCAGCACGATAGAGCTCCGTGCCATAAGGCAAAAGTGATAACTAAGTGGCTCGGGGACCAAAACGTTGACATTTTGGGTCCATGGCCTGGAAACTCCCCAGTTCTTAATCCCATTGAGAACTTGTGGTCAACAAAAACCCACTAATTCTGACAAACTCCAAGAAGTGATTATGAAAGAATGGGTTGCTATCAGTCAGGAATTGGCCCAGAAGTTGATTGAGAGCATGCCCAGTCGAATTGCAGAGGTCCTGAAAAAGAAGGGCCAACACTGCAAATACTGACTCTTTGCATAAATGTCATGTAATTGTCGATAAAAGCCTTTGAAACGTATTAAGTGCGTGTAATTATATTTCACTACATCACAGAAACAACTGAAACAAAGATCTAAAAGCAGTTTAGCAGCAAACTTTGCGAAAACTAATATTTATGTCATTCTCAAAACTTTTGGCCACGACTGTAGATTGATGCACATTTTTTCTCTGAATCCATATGCAGATTATTTTGTGTATTCACTAACTTCATGGAAGTGTTGATCATTTTTGTATGTATGCAAGGTACCAACATTATATCATCTTGATAAAGCAAAGTTCTCTTCTCCCTCATACCTAATCCCCTCCATGTATGGCTAATCTCTAGTATAGGCGGATAAAGGCTCCACCACCAAAGTGAAGAGTAGTGGAGACAATGGGTAGTCTTGCCTTGTACTGCATTGAAGATACAAGGGCTACGTAGCCATATTGTTAATACTGAGTCTTGCTTTATCCCCATGATATAACAACTCAACCTAGGCTCGAAATCTCAGAGATGCTGTGCTGGGTAACTGAGGGCCTACCTTTGCCAGGGGCCCACCATGGAATTCACCTATTCCCCTGTGGGCCATTCCAATCCTAGTATAACCCCGGAGATAGAAAAATAATGTAGGGGGATTTATCTTATGTCTATGGACCTTTTTGTTAATTTGCATGTAAGCTTTTCTGTACTGATATTTTGCATTGCAGACTGAAGTAAATTTATCTTCCTAAAAGCCTGGCAGGGGAGTAAAGCAGACCACTAAATCAGTTTTAGGGATTAGCACCCACTGGTATCCTTTATACAATTTAAGAGCATATAATTGCTATGTTAAATCTTGGTATTCCTTGTCTTAACATCTTTTTAAGCCATTTAGGTAATCTAGGACAATTAAAATGCCAATATCAAGATGTAACAGCCAAAACTATAAAATGTTTTAAGTCCTTCTAAGAAATACAGTACGATAAGTGACATGCAAACCTATTCTGTGTTACTTACAATGTTATGTTGGCATCGAATGCAGATGTTGTTATAATATCTTAAAGCTAATAGGGACCATTGCTAACTATTGTGTTACCCCAAATACAACTGTACTTTAGGTAACATATGTGCCATAAGGCCTAATGAATCTGGCATCCACGTGTATGTGTCTGTGTACAGTGCTCAATGGAGCTATTCTTCTCTAAAGGCTCCCTATATACGGCATTAAGGGAGCATGGTATTATTATTTTTCAGATTCATACGGAATGCATGGCTTACTAATTAGGTTTCCTTCCTTAGAAGCATTGCTTCTAGGAAAGATTACTGTGCTTAGTGTCTACACATACACAGTAGTAGAGCTTATGGACCCATATTGTAGTCTATTAGTGCACAAGGCCTAAGAGTTCATGCATATGGCCATAGCTTTGGTCTGCATCAAATCCACGTTTTTTGCAGAATGGATGCGGACCCATTCATGGGGCCACAATAGATGCAGACAGCACACCCGTGTGCAGTCTGCATTCATAAGTCTATTCTGCGGCCCCGCAAAAAATAGAACATGTCCTATTCTTGTCCGTTTTGAGGACAAGGATAGGACATTTCTGCAGGACTAAAAAAAATGGCGACATGCACTCAGCTGGAATCCATGTTTTGTAGACCTGCGATTTGTGGACCCATTAAGTTATGGCATGTACATGAGCCCTAAAGCAGCACATTTTTTGCACGTGTTTAGGTTTTCGATATAAATTAAAATGTTTCATTCACTGAAAACAAGCAGAGATCTTGAAAACGTGCAGTGTATTAGAAAGTTGCTTACTTTTTCATTAAATTATCCTTATATATAAATTAGTAGCAAAAACCCAGAAAACCTCATGTACTTTGCGTGCTGCTCCCAGTTACACTATTATTGCTATCTCAGATTTCTAACCTTTTATCTCTGAATTGTTTTTATCCTTAGCCCTATGGCCATTCCATAGTCTTGCCACATGACGATGACCACTATAATAAATCTTCTTTTGAATTTTACTTTTCAACAACATTGTAAAAGGTTAATCTAGCAGCCTTCTATCTTTTGAGGTTAAATTAATGGAAAGGTGGGAGTAAGTGCTTGTGCAGCATGGCTCCCTGTGCAGCCAGCAGCTGGTAGCAGTAGCAGGCTGAATATCCTCTGGCTGCGCATCACATACAGAGTAATATTAGGTAGTGAGAGAGGGGAGCATACAGAGCCTAATGGAGGCTCCCATCTGTTTGTATTAGTTCCGGGTCAGTTCTTGTAGCAGTATCCAAAGATGAGTGAAATTGGATCTGACATTCTGTGCAGGCAGGACGTTTGTTTTATTTCTGGAAGTGTGTATATATATATATATATATATATATATATATATATAGCACATGAGAAGGCATTGAATGAGGTATCCTGGGGCAGGATGAATATACGAATTAAATAAGGAGTTAGATAGTCTGAGAACTTTGGGGTTAAGGGAGTTATTTTATGTTAACTGAATTGAAAATGAACAGTGAAAGCAATATACACTCATTGCCTTGAAAAAAGAACGCACCCAAGAAGGAGTTGTTGGAATTAACTTTCTATGTGTGAATGTAATAAAGATATATCTAAGTGATTACAATAGTAGACTGAAAGGATACGTTTATACTGTACAGTTGAATGGAGGCTCTAGTACCGTGTTGGGCTACACTGGATACAAGATGAGATACAGTTGGGCATGGAGGCATACAGGTTTCGTATGGTATTCTTTGGCACATTTGCCCACAAATGTTGCTGCTGGGCCTGTAGATCCTGCACATGCAGCGACCGAGTCCGCAGGGGCAACACATGAGGCATGGTGGGCCAATGGGGGTATTAGTTGATTTACTCATGGTTAGCAGGGCCTCCCTGGGCCGGTGTGCAGTGAAGGGAAGGACGGCACCAGTTTTTTCAGGGCACTCTCTGTTTGTCCAGGGAATCCAGCCAGATGGTGTTTGAGGTGCCCTGAGTGGAATGGGTTTTTGTTAAGGTGCCTTGGCAGCAGGACCCCTGGTGTTCGTGACGCCGGCACCGTTAGGTGCAAAAGAAACGTAATAGACTGAGTCCAGACCTTGTGTGAAGTTTAATAGCAGCTTTACTTGAATAAACGTTTCTCCAACAGTTTACAGACTTTATCTTGGTTCCAGCAGGCGTTAGCATCAACTCTGGCAGGCAAACAAACTCAACCCTGCTACATCTGTTGTTCTCTGGCTCTGCTGTGCTGACATGCTCAAATGGAGTCTTTGCTTTCTGCTTTACGCTGCAACTTCTCTCTCTGTAGTCTGACTCTAGATTAATCCAGGGAACTTTGCTCCTGGCTTCAGAGGCTCCAAGCTGTAACCTCCACATCCAGCAGAGCTAAAGGTGCTCTAGCTGGCTTAGGCAAGGCACGTCCAGCAGGGAATTCGACCTGCTTCCTCCCTTTAGCAGCGGGTACTCTCCACTGACTCTAACTAGTCTCCTCCTCCTCATAGAGAATGAGTTTAGAATGGAAAGAAGGTTTCCATCCTCTGCAAAATTAGCACTGCCATGTTTGCTGCCACCTCTGGTGAACCAGGCCCAGGAACCAATTACAATTGAACATATCAGTTACAATAAATAGATATGGATTGAAGAGAAAACTTTGTGGCACCCGGTTGTAAGTACGCTACTGGATGTCGGGTTCCCACCCCGTTGTATCAAGAAGAATATAAACTCCAGTTTATGCGATGTGATAAATTTCATTTAATCAGAAATGCGGTAAAAAATATATACGTGACGTTTCGGCCACAATCCGACCTTCATCAGACTGTGATACACATAAGGAAAAAAAAATACAAAAAGGATATATTATATATCATCATGATAGTGGTACAAGACAGTATTTACATAATATTACATACATATGAAAATCCTATGTATATACAGTCCTGATCAAAGACCACTTGAAAAATGGCAAAAAATCATATTTTACATTGTTGGATCTTAACAAGGTTCCAAGTAGAGCTTCAACATGCAACAAGAAGAAATGAGAGTGAGACAAAACATTTTTTGAGCATTCAATTAATTGAAAATAACGATTAAACGGAAACAGGCTGTTTTTCAGCTGATCAAAATTTTAGGACCACATGCCTTTAAAAGGCCAAATCTGTGCAAAGATGTGTATTCATTGTCATTTTCTGTCAGGTACTCACACGTTGTAATGGCAAATGTAAAAAAAACTCAGCCTTTTTGAACGTGGTCAGGTTGTTGAACTGCATAAGCAGGGTCTCTCACAGCGCGCCAGAGCTGCTGAGGTGGGACGCAGTAAGACAGTAATTTGGAATTTCTTAATGTTATGGAACAAAAAAGTCAAGTGGAAGACCCATAAAAATGTCATCAGTATTGAGCTAGAGGATCCAATTGGCTGTCTGTCAGGACACTGGACAATCCTCGACCCAAATTAAGGCCCTTACTGGTGCTGACTGCAGCCCCATAACCATCAGACGGCATCTGAGACTGAAGGGATTCAAAAACAAAAAACATTTTCAAAGACCTTGTCTCCTTGAACGCCACAGAACTGCTCGTTTGGACTTTGCAAGAGAGCGCCAAACATGGGACATTCAAAGGTGGAAGAAAGTTTTATTCTCTGATGAGGAATTTTTTAACCTTGATGGTCCTGAAGGTTTCCAACGTTACTGGCATGACAAGCAGATCCCACCTGAGATGTTTTCTACGCGCCACAGTGGAGGGGACGCCATAATGGTCTGGGGTGCTTTTTCCTTCAGTGGAACAATGGAGCTTCAGGAAGTGCAGGGGCATCAAACGGCCGCTGGCTATGTCCAGATGTTGCAGAGAGCATTCCTCATGACTGAGGGCCCTCGTCTGTGTGGTAACGACTGGGTTTTTCAACAGGACAACGCTACAGTACACAATGCCCGCAGGACAAGGCCCATCCTGCGTGTTCCCCTGATCTAAATCCAATTGAGAACCTTTGGGGATGGATGGCAAGGGAAGTTTACAAAAATGGACAACAGTTCCAGACAGTAGATGGCCTTGGAGAAATGTTCCCACTCACCTCATGTAGACGCTTGCATCAAGCATGCCGAAACAAATTTTTGAAGTGAGAAACAATAACGGCGGAGCTACTCATTACATGTTTGGAAGTTGGATTTCTGTTTTGGGGGGGTTTAGTATTTTTTTGGAGGTGTGGTCCTAAACTTTTGATCAGCTGAAAAACAGCCTGCTCAAAAAATGTTTTGTCTCACTCCCATTTCTTCTTGCTTGTTGAAGCTCTACTTGGAACCTTGTTAAGATCCAGCCATGCTAAATATGTTTTTTTGCCATTTTTCAAGTGGTCTTAAACTTTTGATCAGGACTGCAGGTCCGGAGAATCAACTTAAAGGTTGAAATCAGTCAGCGGTAGGTATCTAGACAAATACGCCGTTAAAGAAAAGAGAACTAACCTGATGTATATGAACATATTAGATATATCAAAATCCATTATACATAATAGAACTGTTCTAAAAACATACAGTTGTGTTCAAAATTATTCAACCCCCACTGAAATTGAGTGTTTTGGCCAGTTTGACATTGATTTTGATCATTTCAGTCATCTTGTTTACAATTAAATCAAAGAGGCACTTGTAAGTCAGACAAATATAACATAACATTTATAATGAAATAACCACAAATGTCTTTTCTGTGCTCACATCATTATCAGTTTTATTCAACCCCCAAGTGACATTCAATCTTAGTACTTAGTACAACATCCTTTTCCAGTTAGAACAGCTTTTAAACGTGAAGCATAGCTTGACACAAGTGTCTTGCAGCGATCTACGAGTATCTTCGCCCATTTTTCATGGGCAAAAGCCTCCAGTTCAGTCACATTCTTATGCTTGCGCGCTGCAACTGCTTTCTTTAAGTCCCACCAGAGGTTCTCAATCGGATTTAAGTCTGGTGACTGCGATGGCCACTTCAAAATGTTCCAGCCTTTAATCTGCAACCATGCTCTAGTGGACTTGGAGGTATGCTTGGGATCATTGTCCTGTTGAAAGGTCCAACGTCTCCCAAGCCTCAGGTTTGTGACGAACTGCATCACATTTTCATCCAATATCTCCTGGTACTGAAGAGAATTCATGGTACCTTGCACACGCTGAAGATTCCCTGTACCTGTAGAAGCAAAACAGCCCCAAAGCATGATTGACCCCCCGCCATGCTTCACAGTAGGCAAGGTGTTCTTTTCTTCATAGGCCTTGTTCTTCCTCCTCCAAACATAGCGTTGATCCATGGGCCCAAACAGTTCTAATTTTGTTTCATCAATCCACAGAACACTTTTGTGGTTTGTCCACATGACTTTTGGCATACTGCAGTCGACTCTTCTTATTCTTTGGAGACAGCAAGGGGGTGCGCCTGGGAGTTCTGGCATGGAGGCCTTCATTACGCAGTGTGCGCCTTATTGTCTGAGCTGAAACTTCAGTACCCACATCTGACAAATCTTTTTTCAGTTCCTCAGCAGTCAGACTTTTCTCCACTTTGCTCTTCAGGTAGTGCACAGTAGTCGAAGTCAGCATCTTCTTTCTGCCATGACCAGGTAGCGTTTCAACAGTGCCCTTTGCCTTGAATTTGCGAATGATGCTTCCTATGGTGTCTCTTGGTATGTTTAACATCTTTGCAATCTTCTTATAGCCATTGCCCTTCCTGTGAAGAGAAATCACCTCTTCTCTTGTCTTCCTGGACCATTCTCTTGACTTCACCATGTTTGTAAACACACCAGTAAATGTCTAGAAGGAGCTGAGTATCACAGTCCTTTTAAATCTGCCTAATTGGTGCTTATTATGCTTGATTGCTGCTCCTTGACATCCACAGGTGTTTTCAATACCTGATCGAAAACACTTGAATGAACCTCTGTTCTTAAGAGTGGTAGTCTTTAAGGGGTTGAATAATTGTGTTAATGAAGAAATCACAAAAAAAAAACATTTAATACTGTATTATAAAAACAATTGATGTCATTTTAGTTGCATTTGGTTCTTTAAAAAGTCCTTGTAAGATTTCATTCTGAACACAACTACAAATGTACACTAAATTCCCTAAAACCCTTTACAGCATTGGGGGTTGAATATTTTGAACACAACTGTAGGTCTGTATATACAGAGTGACACAGAGGTGGATGCAGCAATATAAAATATGACATAAGAATCCAATTGATGTCAAAATACTACATACCAAAACCTCAAAAGGAGAAGAACATAAGGTAACAGGAGAGACAAGACAAGATCAGGGTAGATAAAATTGGCATATATTCAGACTACACTGGTAATTAGGATCACATAATTAACTGTTGTGGATAGTTGGAAATCAATATAAGTACCTGGTACCGCTAGAGGGACTGTTCAGATGGCGGGCGTAGTTACAGGAATCGCAGATTCAATGCTGATAGTGGTTATAGTGATGCCTGCGAGGTAATCGTTGTTGAGATCTAATAAAGAGCGCGGACCGGAAGTGTTCCGGACGCTGCGCATGCCCAGAGTCACAGGGTTGCGTGCCAAGCCTCACTTCAAAATGGTAGGCCGGAAGGTGTATAAATCTAGCGCATGCGCATATTAAGAATGTGTGCCAAGCCTTGCTTTGGGAACGATGTAGGAGGCCCTCCAGTCCCCGATCTTAATGCACACCATCTAGTATCTAGAGCCTGCGCAATAGGTAGAAAGGCGATATAGCAAGCTCTGCCAATAAAGATTATATAATATTAATGACAGAAAGCAAAAACTGTGACTAAAATAGGAAATTGGGTTCTATGTCTATGATGTACATACCTACTATGATAAAAAGGATACTATATTCGGCACCAGGCTATATCTAAAAGGACAAGAGAGAATATATATGTTAGTGTGAATATAAACTATCAATCAAATAAGACATACAGTCAGGTCCGTAAATATTGGGACATCGACACAATTCTAAATTTTTTGGCTCTATACACCACCACAATGGATTTGTAATGAAACAAACAATATGTGCTTTAACTGCAGACTGTTAGCTTTAATTTGAGGGTATTTACATCCAAATCAGGTGAATGGTGTAGGAATTACAACAGTTTGCATATGTGCCTCCCACTTGTTAAGGAACCAAAAGTAATGGGACAGAATAATAATCATAAATCAAACTTTCACTTTTTAATACTTGGTTGCAAATCCTTTGCAGTCAATTACAGCCTGAAGTCTGGAAGGCATAGACATCACCAGATGCTGAGTTTCATCCCTGGTGTTGCTCTGCCAGGCCTCTACTGCAACTGTCTTCAGTTCCTGCTTGTTCTTGGGGAATTTTCCCTTCAGTTTTGTCTTCAGCAAGTGAAATGCATGCTCAATCGGATTCAGGTCAGGTGATTGACTTGGCCATTGTATAACATTCCACTTCTTTCCCTTAAAAAACTCTCTGGTTGTTTTTGCAGTATGCTTTGGGTCAGTGTCCATCTGCACTGTGAAGCGCCTTCCAATGAGTTCTGAAGCATTTGGTTGAATATGAGCAGATAATATTGCCCGAAACACTTCAGAATTCATCCTGCTGCTTTTGTCCGCAGTCACATCATCAATAAATACAAGAGAACCAGTTCCATTGGCAGCCATACATGCCCACGCCATGACACTACCACCACCATGCTTCACTGATGAGGTGGTATGCTTAGGATCATGAGCAGTTCCTTTCCTTCTCCATACTCTTCTCTTCCCACTACTCTTGTACAAGATGATCTTGGTCTCATCTGTCCATAGGATGTTGTTCCAGAACTGTGAAGACTTTTTTTAGATGTCGTTTGGCAAACTGTAATCTGGCCTTCCTGTTTTTGAGGCTCACCAATGGTTTACATCTTGTGGTGAACCCTCTGTATTCACTCTGGTGAAGTCTTCTCTTTATTGTTGACTTTGACACACATACACCTATCTCCCGGAGAGTGTTCTTGATCTGGCCAGCTGTTGTGAAGGGTGTTTTCTTCACCAGGGAATGAATTCTTTGGTCATCCACCACAGTTGTTTTCCATGGTCTTCCGGGTCTTTTGGTGTTGCTGAGCTCACCGGTGCATTCCTTCATTTAAGAATGTTCCAAACTGTTGTTTTGGCCAGGCCTAATGTTTTTGCTATCTCTCTGATGGGTTTGTTTTGTTTTTTCAGCCTAATAATGGCTTGCTTCACTGATAGTGACAGCTCTTTGGATCTCATCTTGAGAGTTGACAGCAACAGATTCCAAATGCAAATAGCACACTTGAAATGAACTCTGGTCCTTTTACCTGCTCATTGTAATTGGGATAATGAGGGAATAACATACACACCTGGCCATGAAACAGCTGAGAAGCCAATTGTCCCATTACTTTTGGTTCCTTAACAAGTGGGAGGCACATATGCAAACTGTTGTAATTCCTACACCGTTCACCTGATTTGGATGTATATACCCTCAAATTAAAGCTGACGGTCTGCAGTTAAAGCACATCTTGTTAGTTTCATTTCAAATCCATTGTGGTTGTGTATAGCTCCAAAAATGTTAGAATTGTGTTGATGTCCCAATATTTATGGACCTGACTGTATGACATAGTGTATGTGTGTATGTAAAATATAGATGGCATGCTACACAATAGAACTACATCAACCAGATAGAAAATATGGAATATATGTATATATCAAAATGTAAAGGGCATGTTGCAGCTATACACAATTGAAATGTGTTAGTATAGCCATATAGAGGATGATGGAATATGGAAATCCCTCAGGTAGGGGCTGAGAGGAAGGGAGTAAGAATAGAGATATAAAGCAATATAACCAATGAAAAATCATGGAATACAGAAATCCCTCAGCTGGAAGGTGGAAGGAAGAGAATAAGAATGGAGGTAGTAGAGAGGTATCGTGTCGTATTGTGCATCGATTACAAATCAATATTTACTGAGCATAAATCAAAAGGAGGACACAGTATGCAATAAATTCACATTGTGTGATTGTCATTGTTAGATTAATATTGTTTGTGATTAAATCACAAAAGTCCCTGAATCTCATATTCCCTGTTGAGTCCTTTTGGCTCAAGAGTGCCTAGAGTATGGATCCAGTGCGCTTCCCTTGTATTGAGTAGCCTCGCTCTGTCACCTGCTCTCCTAAGTGGCTTAACATGTTCAATAACCTGATATTTCAGCTGTGTGAGATTATGGCCAGCGGATTCAAAATGTGCCGCTACTGGGAGTAATAAGTTCTTGTGTCGTATGGTGGAGTTGTGCTGGCACACCCTATCCCGAATCTTCTGGGTTGTCTCACCTCTGTACGCCTTCCCACAGGGACATTTAAGAAGATATACTACATGGGAGGAGTCAAATATAAAGTATCCTCGAACAGGGAAGCTTTTGCTAGATAGAGGATGGTGGAAGTATGCCCCTTTAATACATTGGAACATTGTAGGCAGTGAACACAAGGGAATGTGCCTAACTTCTGTCTGTGCAAAAAAGTCTGTTTCGGTATGGATGTTGATGGGCCTAAACCTGCTTTTACCAATAGATCCCTCAAGTTTCTAGGGCAACATGTGCAGGATAGTATTGGATTGCTAAATTCCTCAACCTGTGGGTATGACCTCTTCAGGATGGACCAATGGTTTCTTATACTGTTGACCATTTTTTTTAACACTCGGGTGGAATGTGTGGACAAAAGGTATTCTCTTTGTTGTCCCTGTGCTCTCTTTACACATGTGTGTTCTTGGTTTATCTGAACTATGGAGGAGACGTGGTGAGTATCCCCGCTCCAAAAAGCGCTCTTTCATTTCCATCAATCTGAGTTGTTGTAAAGGATCAGTTTTGACTATACGGCGTACACGCTCAAACTGGGAGTGTGGGAGTGACTTCTTTGTATTGGAGGAATGAAAACTGGAGAAATGTAACAAATTGTTCCTATCTGTAGGTTTACGATATAAGCCTGTCGTCAGTGAACCATTGGATTGTTTGGTGACCATGGTGTCAAGAAAGCTAATCTTGTTAGTATGGTAGTGCAGCATAAATTGTAATTCAGGGTATACAAAGTTCATGAACTTGTGGAACCGCAATAGAGAGTCCAACGTGCTGCCCCATACGCAAAAAATGTCATCTATGTATCGTTTCCATATCAATGCTTTGTGGAAATCTGCATGTGGATATATATGTGTATCTTCGAAATCTGACATATAGCAATTTGCGTAAGGAGGCGCCACGTTGGATCCCATCGCGGTCCCCTGTCTCTGCAAGTAAAAGTGATCCTCAAAGAGAAAGAAATTGTTAGTCAAAACCAGTTCCAAAAGATCCATGTAGAAGTTTATCAGATTGGGATCAAGGTTATGTGAGGTGAGTAATCTGTGGACTGCTGTTAGCCCTTTCTGGTATTGGATGGAAGTGTATAAGCTAGTGACATCCCAGGTGACAAGTACAGTGTCAGGAGACAGTGAAGGCAAACTATCAAGTAATGTCAGAAAAGCAGAGGTGTCCAGTAAAAAGGATTTTGTGTCTTTAATAAAAAAGGAGTTAGAACTTTCTATAGAAGGATGGATGGGGGGGAAAGAATTGAATCAGTGGAAGCCACTATTGGTCGGCCAGGAAGGTTATGGAGATTTTTGTGGACCTTTGGTAGTATGTATATGACTGGTATTATGGGATTGGATTTGGTCCAAAAAATTGTCATTGTATTGTCAATCACCCCCAGGGACTGATATTGTTGCAATATTGTTTGTATCTTCTCCGAGATATGTTTCGTTGGGTTCCTAGGTAATTTTGAATGAACTGTTTCATCATTGAGTTGACGATTAATTTCGTCAATGTACTTTTGTTTGTCCATGATCACAATGGCCCCACCCTTGTCTGCCGGTTTGAAGACAAGATCTTTCCTATTCAGGATGGTAGAAAGAGCTTGTCTCTCTGTAGTGTTGAGATTGTGTGTGAATTTATATTTGCCTAAACGTAGGTCTTTCTTAAATTGGGTCATATATTTTGTACCAGTGAGATAAAGGTTTCTATGGCTGGTTGGTCCTTCGGAGGTGTAAAGTGGCTTTTATTGCGAAGGCAATAGTCCCGGATGGAGACACCCATTTTAGGTTGAGGCCTATCTAAGGTGATTTTTGAGGGACTACCTGAAAAGTGGACTTTCAGGCGGACATTTCTATATAATCTCTGTAAATCCAATTGCAGTTGGACGTATCCAACTGATTGGATGGGCAATATGTGAGTCCTTTTTCTAACAAGGACAGTTCAGCAGGTCCCAATAAATAGAAAGAAATGTTTATTATCAGAGATTGTACCTGTGATCTAGTTGTGATGTTGGATGGTCCATGTGGAGCGATGTAGAGTCCTCCTCTCTGTCCTCTCCTGCCTCTTCCTCGTCGTTGTTGTTCGTCAGATCTGTATTGAGAATGCGTATCATTGCTTGAGCTGGATTGTGCAGATTCCCTTGAAGACGAGCGTCTACTGGTAAAGTTGAAACGGCGTTCGTGGGGTCTGGCCAACGGTAAACTCGATTATGCCTGTAGTCTTCTCTATCACTTTTCGTAGTTTCCACTTCTTTACGGTGTGATGCTAGTGATGTCGAAATTTTATCTTGTAGTTGGTCATATTCTTCCACAGGTATAATTGCTTTAAGTTGTTCCTTGATATCTGTTTTGGACTTTCTGATTGCATCCTGTAGATATGATACTGTTAGAGTCATTAGGTCAAAAGAGCATTTATTGAGTATCTGCTCAAATTTCTTACAAAACTCTTGGTTATCCTTGAAAAAAGTAGGCCTGGTGCGTATCCGCAATCCCCGAGGGATGCGTTTTACTTTCAGATATTCAGCCAGAGTTACACAATGTAATTCAGAATTAAGTAACTGTCGAGAGTCTCTCTCAAGGTCACGTGCCTTGAATTCGGAAGGCGGTGTTTGTAGGAAGTCTCCGGACAAGTTAACTTGGGATAGAATTTCTGTGATTTCATCCAGAAAGATAAAGTACCACTTCTCATGATTCGATAGGTGCTCCACAAGGTCAGGGAGAACTGTATTGAAGAGAAAACTTTGTGGCACTCGGTCTTAAGTACGCTACTGGAAGTTGGGTTCCCACCCCGTTGTATCAAGAAGAATATAAACTCCAGTTTATGCGATGTGATAAATTTCATTTAATCAGAAATGCGGTAAAAAATATATACGTGATGTTTCGGCCACAATCCGGCCTTCATCAGACTGTGATACACATAAGGAAAAAAATATACAAAAAGGATATATTATATATCATCATGATAGTGGTACAAGACAGTATTTACATAATATTAAATACATATGAAAATCCTATGTATATAGGTCCAGAGAATCAACTTAAAGGCTGACATCAGTCAGTAGTAAGTATCTAGTCAAATACGCCGTTAAAGAAAAGAGAACTAACTTGATGTATATGAGCATAGTAGATATATCAAAATCCATTATACATAATAGAACAGTTCTAAAAACATAGGTCTGTATATACAGAGTGACACAGAGGTGGATGCAGCAATATAAAATATGACATAAGAATCCCATTGATGTCAAAATACTACATACCAAAACCTCAAAAGGAGAAGAACATAAGGTAACAGGAGAGACAAGACAAGACCAGGGTAGATCAGGGTAGAAAAATTGGCATATATTCAGACTACACTGGTAATTAGGATCACATAATTAACTGTTGTGGATAGTTGGAAATCGATATAAGTACCTGGTACCGCTAGAGGGAATGTTCAGATGGCAGGCGTAGTTACAGGAATCGCACATTCAATGCTGCTAGTGGTTATAGTGACGCCTGCTAGGTGATCGTTGTTGAGATCAAATAAACTTAGGTTTATATTCTTCTTCTTCTTAATAAATAAGTTAAATGAACAAGCGTGTTGTTTGCTGTATGAACAGAAAAACAGGGCGCACCATAGGGAGAAAACGTATGGGAAACTAAAATAAACTCCAATTTAGGAGGCTCACCTTGAACGGTTGTGCAAATATAGGCACATGTCGGAGATTAAATCAATCCCCAATGGGTAGGTAGGTATGCAGCCACGGATGTAGGTGTCCTCAGATGAGCGTGCCAAGGCCCACACGGAGGATTAATGTAAAGTGGAAGAAAGGAACATCCCTCGGCGCAAGGAACCAACCAGATGCAAATGGCGTATCTTCAGAAGTATTTATTGCAAACTCACTGCGCGTTTCGGGGACAAAATCCCCTTCATCAGGTGCATAATGTTGCATAACAATTGAACAAACATACTGGGTATATACGGTATACACAAATGGTCACATGCAAACAATCAAGGTCAAAGGGCGGGTGGGCGTTATCCCAAAACCACCCCTAAATTGGGTCATAAAAACAATTGTACAAACAGGTATAATAAAACATGTATATATATGTACAGCCACATTGGAGCTTACAGACCATACAATGAATTCTTTTTGATTAGTGACAAACACAATTGCCGCTCCTGAATGCAGCACATTGCTTCAGAGGAAAACCTACGTCACCCTGGGTCACATGATCGCGGGTCCGATCATGTGACTGGTGAAGTAGGCTATTGCTTTGACCTTGATTGTTTGCATGCGACCATTTGTGTATATATAGCCAGTATGTTTGTTCAATTGTTATGCAACATTAATCACCTGATGAAGGGGATTTTGTCCCCGAAACGCGTAATGAGTTTGCAATAAATACTTCTGAAGATACGCCATTCGCATCTGGTTGGTTCCTTGCGCCGAGGGATGTTCCTTTCTTCTTATTATTAATAAATAGATATGCACATTGTGACAGACCTGCAATAAATGCAGAGGTTGACATAATATTAGACCATAGGAGACTGTAGCGGGGTGCGGAAGTCGTAATGGCACTCCGGATCATTACACACACTCGTAGGTTGCCAAAGTTGACATCCCATCTGGTCCCTTAAATGCTCAATTTGAGATAAATCTGGTGACTGGGCAGGCTAAGGCTACTTTCACACTCGCGTTTGGTGCGGATCCATCATGGATCTGCACAGACGGATCCGTTCAGATAATACAACCATCTGCATCCGTTCAGAACGGATCTTTAACATAGCCAAGACGGATCTGTCTTGAACACCATTGAAAGTCAATGGAGGATGGATCCGTTTTCTATTGTTCCAGATTGTGTCATAGAAAACGGATCCGTCCCCATTGACTTACATTGTGTGCCAGGACGGATCCGTTTGGCTCAGTTTCGTCAGACGGACAGCAAAACGCTGCAAGCAGCGTTTTGGTGTCCACCTCCAAAGCGGAATGAAGACGGAACGGAGGCAAACTGATGCATTCTGAGCGGATCCTTATCCATTCATAATGCATTAAGGGCGAAACTGATCCATTTTGGACTGCTTGTGAGCGCCCTCAATGGATCTCACAAACGGAAACCAAAACGCCAGTGTGAAAGCCTAAGAAAGTGATGCAATCTGGTGGAGACCTTCCTGGGAAACCTTTGATGTGTGTGATCAAGCATTATTCTAATGAAAAATGCTAGTTGGAAGCCCTGCCATGAGAGGCAACACATGTGGCCACAAGATGTCCTGCACATATTACTGAGCTGAGAGTGTCTCTTATGTCACAACTAGGGGTGACCGATTGTCATATTCAATGTCTCCCCAGATCATCACACTAGCAGTTGGGGCAGTATGCCGCTTCACAGCAAAGGCAGGATTGAAGTGCTCACCATGAGGCCTCCATAATTGAACCTGACCGTCGCTGGATCCCAAAGAAAACCTGGATTCATTGCTAAAGACAATATGGTTCCAGTCTGTAGCAGTCCAGGTTTCTCAGTCACAACTACACTGTGACAGTAGCTGGCTGTCAAAGGCAGGACACGTAATGGTTGCCATGACACAAAATTTCCTTCTGCTAAGTGCCTGGAAATAGTCTGGGCAGAGACAGGTGTGTAATGAAGGGGCCACATGTGCATCGATGGTGGACACAGTGAGAGCTGCTTGTGTTTGTTGGTGTATCAAATGAGGTACACTACCCAAAAGTAGACTCTGAAAGCCTTTTCATAAGGCAGCTGGTGGGAAGCACTTTTTTACCATCTTACTGAAAGACTCAGGGGGAGATTTATCAAACTGGTCATATACAGCATATAGATTTAATCTGAAATCACCAAGATTTGATAGAAGCAGGATTATCAAATATTTTGGAGTATTAGACACCATGGAAAAGTATATAGGAGGGAAAAGAACATAGACTAGTAGATTTTTACACATCATATTTTTGATATAGCACTATGTAGCCATAAATATCGTGGTTGGGTCCTATAGTCTTTTTGTTGTTTTACTTTTTAAAGGGATTTTGACAACAGAAAATCCACTCTTAACACCTTTAAGGATCTTGCCATTTTTCACAACTGACATCCACGATAATCTGAACCTCTCACTCCCGTCTCCAAGACTTCTCCCAAGCTGTACCAGTTCTCTGGAATGCCCTACCCCAAGAAATTAGGTTAAATCACAATATGCACAGTTTTAGGCACTCCCTAAAGGCACATCTTTTTAGGGTGGCCTATCACATCCCCTGATCTAACTCCTCTTCATATATAGTCCATTAATCATCATGAATCTGATCCTCCACTAAACTCTCCACTGCACTCATGCACCCAAAAGCACTACAGATATCGACTGGTGACTGGCTCATGCAGCTTTATATATACTCCTCTATTTTTCCACGATAGCTGGACCATTGTACAAAACAAGGACTTTTACCTTTAGTGTCACCCTTTTCCCCTCATAGATTGCAAGCTCTTACGTGCAGGGCCCATATTACTCTTGTTCTAATTATTGAATTGTCTGTTGCTGTGTTATTTATGACTGTTTGTTCATGAATCCCTAATTGTTAAGCGCTGCGGAATATGTTGGCACTATAAATAAGGATTATTCTTATAAGATTATTATGAAAACCAAGGAACAACAGACAGGTCAGGTATAAATTTGTGGAGAAGTGTAAAGTATGGTTAGTTTATAAAAAAAAATATCCCAAGCTCTTAACATCTCATGGAGCACTGTTCAATCCATCAACCGAAAATGGAAGGAGTATGGCACAACTGCAAACCTACCAAGACATGACCGTCCACCTAAACTGACAGCCCAGGCAAGGAGAGCACTAATTAGAGAAGCAGCCAAGAGGCCCATGGTCAGTCTGGAGGAGCTGCAGAGATCCACAACTCAGGTGAAGTTGTCCTGAGGACAACTATTAGTCATGTACTCCAAAAATCTGGCCTTTATGGAAGAGTGGTAAGAAGAAAGCCATTCTTGAAAGCAAGCCAAAAGTCCCGTTTGCAGTTTGCCACAAACTATGTATGTGACAAACATGTGGAACAAAGGTGCTCTAGTCAGATGAGACCAAAGTTGAAAGTTTTGGCCTAAATGTGAAACGATGGGGAGTGGGGGAAACCCCCCACCGTACAATGTAAAGGGATAAGAGAAAGCTGCTGGCCATGAAGCGAGGAAAAGGGAAGCAGATCATCTCCTATAGCGTCCCTAATCCTCTCCATAACTCCTCACCATATGAGGGGACCCCGATGGTAGGACGGCTCATACCCTGGAAACCTGGGACCCTGAGTCGCCCTGATAATCCCTCAGATAGGAGCAGGGGGAGACGTTCTGTTTATCCAAGACACGGAAGAACAAGAGTCTCAAAAGACCTAATAGCAGGGAAAAGGAGAGAACATACACAGCAAGAGGATCGGCAGGTAAGAACACAAGACAACACGCTTACCTGCCGAAGTCTCCACGACTGGAACACGTGCATACGTACAGGAGCCCTAACACCAAACAGGACGCCGTACCAGCAACTCGCACAGGTATCCAGCACACCAGACTCTGCCAGGACCCCCATGCCACAAGGTGCATGGCAGCCCCAGGCAGCGCTGCATAGAGGCTAGTGGTTCACCCCTCCGGGAAACCAACCCCCTTCCGGAGGACACAACACACAGGGAAAACGTCTTACATACATGCAGGGACAAACACCAACAACAGCCCAGACATGTAACAACAATCAAGACGTACAACACACCCTGAACATAAACCCACACCTAACATACAAGTGAGGTAGGGTATAAGGAGCATGTAAAAGGGAGACAATTTATGGCCCTCAAGGACTGGGCAGAATCACCCAGGAAAGAAGCAGAGCTCCATCACTAAACAAGGCTGGAGTACAACAGACTCCAGCCAGGAAGCCACAAGTAATATCCACATCGTGGCCACACCCAGGACACACCTAAATCCCCACCAGCTAGAAGATTAACCCCTCGCTCACCAAACAGCAGGAAGGCACACCTTAAAGGGGAAGTGCACGTGCAAACCGCAAACTACACGTTGCCCCAGGCAACCAGTCTGCACGGCAACCACGTCACGGTCCAACAACAATACGATCATGACACTCCCACCCCTCAAAGCGCCCCCAATAGAAAAGAGGAAGCTAGTGGGGCATCCACAAACCACGGGGGGGAAGGGGGGAAAAAAAAGTGGCAGAATCAGTGTCAGTGCAAGAGAGTTTTCCCTGGACTGCTGCCGGCTCCCCGGAACCACTAAGAAACCAGGCAGCCAGCCAACGAACAGCCAGGAGAGACCGCACTGATAACTGCGTCCACACTCAGAAATGGCTCCCACCAAGTCGCTGCCAGCATGCATCCCCCACCAGCAAACACCAAAGCCAGTACAAAAAGAATGCAGCCAGGCACCACAACCCAACAACAGAACCCCTGAGACATGGACGAGGAGAGACCCAAACACAAGTGCCGGTTCACACCAACTGCAACCACTGTTACAGAGAACCGCACTGTTAACAGGATTCCCCTTTCACCCTCCCTCCCTCCGGAGGATAAGCATGTGCGCCATAAAACGCCAGACGACACATGCTGCGCCCTCTTCGGAAGGCAAAACAGAGATGCCTTTGTGGACATACTGTCACGTACAATGTAATAAACTTTTTTTAAATTATTTTTATGAACAAAAGCAATGTTAATTTTGTTGATAATACATCTTATCTCTTGAAATGAAGGTCTCATGTATACATTGTTGAAAGGATAAACACAAAGCAGGTATATCACAGATACTGTACATTGCTTGGATACTTAATACAGAAACATGTGTATAAGTTTGGCAAGAGTAGAAAATGGGTAAGTACAGTAGGATGTAAAACATGTATACAAATCTTTAAGTAAATTGTCTGTAGTTTTTCCAGTGAGACCAGATATGGATGAAGGTGCTAGTATTGAGTTCCCAATGGGAAAGCTCCTCTAACCTATAAAATTGATCCACTTTGTTGGTCCATTGATCTATAGTGGGGGTCTCTAGTGAACGCCACATTGTGGGAATCAAGATGCGAGCTGCGGATATCATGAAGGAGAAGAGGGAAACTTTATGGGGGTCTCCTCCGCGGATGCCAAAGGATAAGAGAGCAATCTCAGGAGTACAGGGAAACTTAGATCTGCAGATATCGTTACTTATGCGGAAAATGTTATTCCACCAGGAGAGTATCAATGGACAACTCCGCCAAATATGGAGGAATGTGCCTCTACTTTTTCTGCATCTCCAGCATTGGTCTGAAACGTTGGGGTAGAAAAGTGCTAACTTTTCTGGAGTTGTATACTATCTAGACAGCACTTTGTATCCTTTTTTTTGCACCCGGACACAAAGTGAAAGTTTATGAGGAATGGTAAAAAGTTCTTGTTGAGAAAATTGTCTTCCCAGATCTTTTTCCCATAGACCTATTATTGCTGGTTTGGCATCCACAGAGGGGAGATTTAGTTTTTTATATAAAGTGGAGATCTGTTTTGGGGGGTATTTAGTATTAGATATAAGTTTCTCAAACCACTGTTGGGGAGATCCAGCACTTAATGTTTTAGCCTAGAAATCAATCTCTTTTTTGAGAAAGTTAAGGAGTAAAATATGTGGACTAGAGATATTAAAGTGAGCTCTTAGTGAGATTTCTGGTAGAACGCACCCATCAGCGTCTAGTAATTCAGTTGTTAAGAGCGGGGAGTATTTGACTTCTGAGAGACAGGAATCTCTTATTTCCTTGGGGGCGAGGGATATGATGTCTCCGACTTGAAGGAGGGGTGAGGGTAGGGTCAAGGCTCGATGATTAGAGGAGAACCACTCCCACACTTTTAAGGTGGAACGAATAATAGGGTTTGGAATAGAAGAGCTAGCGGGGGGTGGTCTGTCCGCCAACAAAAGGGCCCTGAAGGAGTAAGGAAGAAACACAGTTTCTATTGAAAGCCATTGCTTATGGGTAGAAGGTCTGACCCAATCTACCACCCTACTTAGGTGGATAGCTTTCATGTATAGTTCGGGATCCGGTAAGTCTATGACCCCTAGATGTCTGGGCTTAGTTAAGGTTGAGAAAGAGAGTCTAGGTCTCTTTTTCTGCCAAATGAATTGGCGGATGTGGGAGTTTAAAGATCTAAAGAAAGATCTCGGAATGGCAATAGGGAGGACTTGTAGGAGATAAGTGAGTCTGGGGATCACCAGGGACATCACCATATTCTTCCTACCGAACCAAGAAAGGTAAGGAAGATCCAGGGAGTCCAACTGAGCAACGATGGCCGCTAAAAAGAGGGGTGTAATTGAGATGGAATAAATCCGGTAGATGAGAAGTTAATTTGATACCTAGGTAGTGTGGAGGTTAGCTGTACAAATGGTAGGCAGTCGGCAGGATTGGATGCAACAAAAGGGTTTTATTGGAAAAAACACAACACAAATTGTTCCAACAGGATGGCTTGGCTTCAAGCTGCCATCTTAACTGACAAGTCCGGCGAGGCACAGGTAAGTCTTTACTTGTGCCTGTGCGCGAGCCGGTCTGAAATGAAATGCGGTCTCCGGGAGCAGGCAGTTCCGGAACGGCCTGCTCCCGGAGACCACATTTCATTTCAGGCCGGCTCGCGCACAGGCCTTCAACTCCTTTCTTTTGTGATAGGTTGTACAGAGCTTCGTAGAACAGTCTGAATTGCTCGGCGATAGCATCAGATGAAAAGAGTTGATGGCCCAGGGGATTTGATGGAAGTTACGTATCTCGCTAGACGTCTACGCCTTATGCGTTGCATCATGAATTTAGATGCTTTATTGCCATGGGCAAAAAAAATTTGTTGAGAGGATAAGTAATATTTTGCTGATTTTGCATTTAAAAGGTTTTTAAGTTCTGTTCTAAGGGCTGTCAGTTTAGACAGGTGTTGGGCTGCTAGGGATCTTTTATGAAGGGATTCTAGATTGTGGATATTGTCTAATAAGGAGGAAATGTGTTTATCA
Organism: Bufo bufo; assembly: GCF_905171765.1. Classification (NCBI taxonomy): domain Eukaryota; kingdom Metazoa; phylum Chordata; class Amphibia; order Anura; family Bufonidae; genus Bufo; species Bufo bufo. The sequence goes on along the minus strand of NC_053391.1, from coordinate 362,713,050 downwards.
GATTGCTTCTTTAAAAAAGAGCATTTGATAATAAAGTGGCCCCTGATGAACACTTTGTGAGCATCCCATAGGGTTTGAGGAGAAATGTCTGGTGTATTATTGGTGGTGAAATATTCCTCTAGGAGAGATGAGAAATGCTTCTTGTGGTCCTCGTTGCTCAGTATGGACTTGTTTAGTCTCCAGATTAGGGGCTTACTTGGTACTGATGGAGAACGTAGATTACAAAAAATCGGAGCATGGTCTGAAATAGTGATATTTCCGATTTTCGCCTCAGTACAGAGTTGTTTTTTAGGTCTTTAGGAGTGAAAATGTAGTCAATCCTACTATAGGAATTTCCTGGAGCTGAGTAAAAGGAATAATCTATGCAAGACGGATTGAGGCATCTCCATATGTCCACAAGACCTAAGTCGTAGAGTCTAGAATTAAGTCTTTTCAGATTTCTTGCTGAAAGAGAAGATCTTTTAGAGGAAGTGTCAACTAGAGGTTGTAAAGCGACATTAAAGTCGCCTGCTAAAATGAGTGTTCCCTCTTGCATAGATTCTACCAAGTTTAAGACAGAAAGTAGCCAGGTGGTCTGATCAATATTGGGAGCATATATGTTGACAAAGGTATACATCTTATTTCTAATACTGCCTTTTAAAATAATGTATCTGCCCTCTGGGTCTTGTGTATGCGTTAAGTACAAAAAGGGAACATCCTTCCTGAATCTTACACTTACTCCCCTGGAGGCCGCTCCATCAGCCCCACAATGGTACCAGTTTGGGAACTTAGAGAATGATAGGTCCGGGTATTTCCCGTGTTTACAATGGGTTTCTTGGAGAAAAACTATTGAACACTTTTCTTTCCACAAGATGGAAAAGATTTGTGATCTTTTAGAAGGGGATCTAAATCCCTTTACATTGTATGATGATAATTTGAGATCTGTCATGGTGAGTAAAGGAGAGAAGTTCTCACGGATATCTGATTCAATCTGTGGAAGGGGATTCTGACTTTGGAGTAGTGGAGCGTCATGGCAACCTCCAGGAGAGAGAGCGACTGGTCTGCATCCTGCCCCGTGAATGAAGAGTGATACACATGTGTTCCAAAACTAAGGAAACATAAAAAGTACATAAAATAAATAACAGTACTACAGTATAACAGTAAGGAAGCAGGTAGTGACAATTTCAACATTTTGAAGCTTGAGGGCTTCTTCGTAGGGGGGGTACGGTAGGTTTAACCCTAAGTAAGGTGACTTGCTAAATTTGGGACAGAGGAGAGTAAGAAAAATAGACTTCAAGAGAAGAATAATAGAGGAGGGGGTGAGAGGGAGGGTAGTAGGGAAAGGGTAAGGTAGAGGCAAGATATGAGCAATTTCACAATTTTTTTGTATCCTAGAGGGAAGAAATTAGGGAAGAAATTAGTAGATTATTAGATGGTCCCAGTTATTCTTCTGGGGGTCAGGTTGCAGCGATGTTTCGATCTTTGTATTTTCGGAGTGACTGATTTCTCCCATGGGGTCACTTTGGGTAGAACCGGCAGAGTGGCTATATCAGATACTGCGTCCCAATCCACAATGTCCAGCGGACAGATGTCCATGATTGAGAACGCTTCCATTAGATCCGAATAGGAGGTGATCCTTATCTGTTTGTCAGAATATTTGAATGTTAGACCAAAGAGAAAAGTCCATCTGTAGGGAACTTGTTTGGAGCGGAGATTTTTCTTTTTTAATGTGATAGGGGAGAGATCTTGGTATATAGAAATTGAAGATTCACCAAAGATAATGTCGTTTGAGGCTCTTGCTGCATAAAGAATCTTTTCTTTCTCTGCAAAACTCAGGAATTGACAAATTACATCTCTGGGTGGTTCAGTGTCTGCAGGTTTTGGTCTGAGAGCTCTATGAGCTCTTTCTATAATCATCTGGGAGGATTCACTATTATTCAGGAGAGATTCAGCAATCTGTATGATAGTGTCCTTGAGATCGCCATTAGGTACCGATTCAGGTATGCCTCTGAACCGGAGATTATTCCTCCTTCCTCGATTTTCCTGATCTTCCATTGCAGCATGGAGGTTTATGTGGAGCTGACATGAGGCGAGGGAGTTGGAGATTGCTGAGCTGTGTTCTAGGGCGGCCTGTTGCGTGGCCTCCAGGGATTCAACTCTGTGGCCTATATGTTGTATCTCGTGTGTTAACACCGAGATCTCATGCTTGAGGGGCGACAGAGCCTCTTCTAAAGCCTGTTTGATAAATTTTCTGGATACTGGCAGTGTACGGGAGCATTCAGACTCACCCCCATCACTGTCGCCTTCGGACCAGCCTTTTTCTGAGACCACTACAGCACGTTCGTCTGCTGGCGCCATCTTGGATTCTTTAGTCACAGACGCTGCTGCTTGCTTTTTCAGGTATTTTGCCATCCCTGATCCCGTATTTGGACCTTTGGGGATTACGGCGGGTTCAGTGGGTTTCTGTCCCCCGATTTTTACCATTTTGAAGTCTGGTGGCTATCGTTAGTTTGTCCCTTTAGCAAGAAAGTATGCAGAGCTCAGCCAAGCATGTCTTCACAGCGCGGCTGTTGACTCAGCCCCTCCCACCGAACAATGTAAAAGGATAAACGATAGCTGGTAGGCCAAGAAGCCAGGAAAAGGGAAGCAGGTCACCTCCTAAAGCATCCCTAATCCTCTCCCTAACTCCTCACCATATGAGCGGACCCCGATGGTGGGGCGGCTCATACCCTGGAAACCTGGGACCCTGAGTTGCCCTGATAATCCCTCAGATAGGAGCAGGGGGGAGACGTCCTGTTTATCGAAGACACGGAAGTACAAGAGTCTCAAAAGACCTAACAGCAGGGAAAAGAAGAGACCATACACAGCAAGAGGATCAGCAGGTAAGAACACAAGACAACACACTTACCTGCCAATGTCTCCACGACTGGAACCCATGCATACGTACAGGAGCACTAACACCAAACATGATGCGTACCAGCAACTCGCACAGGTATCCAGCACACCAGACTCCGCCATGACCCCCATGACGCAAGGTGCCTGGCAGCCCCAGGCAGCGCTGCATACAGGCTAGTGGTTCCCCCTTCTGGGAAACCAACCCCCTTCCGGAGGACACAACACACAGAGAAAACGTCTTACATACATGCAGGGACAAACACCAACAACAGCCCAGACATGTAACAACAATCAAGACGTACAACACATCCTGAACATAAACCCACACCTAACATACAAGTGAGGTAGGATATAAGGAGCATACAAAAGGGAGACAATTTATGTCCAACAAGGTGGCCCTCAAGGACTGGGCAGAATCACCCAGGAAAGGAGCAGAGCTCCATCACTAAACAAGGCTGGAGTACAACAGATTCCAGCCAGGAAGCCACAGGTAATATCCACATCATGGCCACACCCAGGACACACCTAAATCCCCACCAGCTAGAGAATTAACCCCTCGTTCTCCAAACAGCATGGAGGCACACCTTAGAGGGGAAGTGCACGTGCAAACCGAAAACTACACGTTGCCCCGGGCAACCAGTCTGCACGGCAACCACGTCACGGTCCAACAACAATACGACTGTGACAAAATGCTAAACGCTACAGTATACAGAGTTGATGGGAAGATGGATGGAGCTAAACACAGGGCAGTCTGGAGGAATCCTTGTTAGAAGCTGCAAAAGACTTGAGACTGGGGCTAAGATTCACCTTCTAGCAGGACATACACATTCATGTTTTAGAATGGCCCAGTCAAAGTCCAGACCTAAATCCCATTTAGAATCTGTGGCAAGATTTGAAAATTGCTGGTCACAGATGTTCTTCATTCAATCTGACTGAGCTTGATTTATTTTGTAAGCCAACTTCATGTGATGCCTCCTTCACTCAAACACACTACATCTGCTCTAAAATCCCAACAGAACAAGTGCAGAAGGCAGGTACAGTGTATTTGAATGAAGGAGACATCAGCAGTCATTTTATGGACAGGACCTCTGTGTGGACAGCACAAAATACTTTGTAAACAAGGTGGCATGTCTGATGAAATATTGAAAATGGTACAGAATTTCAACAAAGACTAGATTAGTAAGTGCCATATAATCATATAAAAAACACATTGGTCAACAGTAACCAGAATGTGGTCAACCCCTTTAACACGTTAAGTAAACAATGGCAAGAAAATGTTATTTAACTTTTTCAATGGATTTCAATGGCTTTTGTCATGAGATAACACTGTGACTCTTGTTCTCAGAGTCAATTTTAGCTTGGATACATCTGTATATGGTAATGGGGATTCCAAACATGCACCCAAAGTGCTAATAACTCATGACTAGGGATGAGCGAACCCTAGTAAAAGTCCGGGTTCGGTGTTCGGCGCTTTCTTGGCGCTTTTTGAAAGGCTGCAAAGCAGCCAATCAACAAGCGTCATACTACTTGCCCCAAGAGGCCATCACAGCCTTGCCTACTATTGGCATGGCTGTGATTGGCCAGTGCAGCATGTGACCCAACCTCTATATAAGCTTGGGTCACGTAGCGCTGCACGTCACTCTGCTGATTCAAGCATAGGGAGAGGTTGCAGCTGCGATGTTAGGGCGAGATTAGGCAGATTAACTCCTCCAAAAGACTTCATTCTGTGATCGATCTGCAGCTGTGGATCATTGAAGTGCTATTATTGACTTGCTCACTTTTTTGAGGCTGCCCAGAGCGTTTTTAGATCACTTTTTTTCTGGGGTGATCGGCGGCCATTTTGTGACTTGTGGTGCGCCAGCACGAGCTATCACCAAGTGTATTTAACCATCGATAGTGTGGTTATTTTGTGCTATATCCTACATCAGCTGCAGGCTGAGCCTGTGTCACCCAAGTGCATTTAACCATCAACAGTCTGATTATTTTTTGGCCATATACTACATCAGCTGCAGGCTGAGCCTGTGTCACCCAAGTGCATTTAACCATCAACAGTGTGGTTATTTTTTGGCCATATATTACATCAGGGGCAAGTTGAGCCTGTCACCCAGCGCCTAAAAAATAGACCTGGCATTTCTATTCAACCAAATCTGCACAGTTTTAGCTGGTCAAGTTATTTGTAGTGACCGTAAAAGCAGACTTTTTGTTCTGGGTTGAAAAAGCATTCCCAAATTTGCCATTCTGAAAATAACTAGTTTGTGGTATTTGAGGCCTACTTGAAATCTATCCCAAAAAGAAAATCTTACATTGAAGGTATTGATAGTGTCATTCAGAAAAACCTAAGACACACGCTAGCGTGCTGATAGAAGTGTCATTCTGTGATTAAACCTATAACTGTCACACAGCGCAAAAAAAAACAGGTCTCACATCTCTATTCAACCAAATCTGCACAGTTTTAGCTGGTCAAGTTATTTGTAGTGACCGTAAAAGCAGACTTTTTGTTCTGGGTTGAAAAAGCATTCCCAAATTTGCCATTCTGAAAATAACTAGTTTGTGGTATTTGAGGCCTACTTGAAATCTATCCCAAAAAGAAAATCTTACATTGAAGGTATTGATAGTGTCATTCAGAAAAACCTAAGACACATGCTAGCGTACTAATAGAAGTGTCATTCTGTGATTAAACCTATAACTGTCACACAGTGCAAAAAAAAACAGGTCTCACATCTCTATTCAACCAAATCTGCACAGTTTTAGCTGGTCAAGTTATTTGTAGTGACCGTAAAAGCAGACTTTTTGTTCTGGATTGAAAAAGCATTCCCAAATTTGCCATTCTGAAAATAACTAGTTTGTGGTATTTGAGGCCTACTTGAAATCTATCCCAAAAAGAAAATCTTACATTGAAGGTATTGATAGTGTCATTCAGAAAAACCTAAGACACACGCTAGCGTGCTGATAGAAGTGTCATTCTGTGATTAAACCTATAACTGTCACACAGCGCAAAAAAAAACAGGTCTCACATCTCTATTCAACCAAATCTGCACAGTTTTAGCTGGTCAAGTTATTTGTAGTGACCGTAAAAGCAGACTTTTTGTACTGGGTTGAAAAAGCATTCCCAAATTTGCCATTCTGAAAATAACTAGTTTGTGGTATTTGAGGCCTACTTGAAATCTATCCCAAAAAGAAAATCTTACATTGAAGTTATTGATAGTGTCATTCAGAAAAACCTAAGACACACGCTAGCGTGCTGATCGAAGTGTCATTCTGTGATTAAACCTATAACTGTCACACAGCGCAAAAAAAACAGGTCTCACATCTCTATTCAACCAAATCTGCACAGTTTTAGCTGGTCAAGTTATTTGTAGTGACCATAAAAGCAGACTTTTTGTTCTGGGTTGAAAAAGCATTCCCAAATTTGCCATTCTGAAAATAACTAGTTTGTGGTATTTGAGGCCTACTTGAAATCGATCCCAAAAAGAAAATCTTACATTGAAGTTATTGATAGTGTCATTCAGAAAAACCTAAGACACACGCTAGCGTGCTGATCGAAGTGTCATTCTGTGATTAAACCTATAACTGTCACACAGCGCAAAAAAAAACAGGTCTCACATCTCTATTCAACCAAATCTGCACAGTTTTAGCTGGTCAAGTTATTTGTAGTGACCGTAAAAGCAGACTTTTTGTTCTGGGTTGAAAAAGCATTCCCAAATTTGCCATTCTGAAAATAACTAGTTTGTGGTATTTGAGGCCTACTTGAAATCTATCCCAAAAAGAAAATCTTACATTGAAGTTATTGATAGTGTCATTCAGAAAAACCTAAGACACACGCTAGCGTGCTGATCGAAGTGTCATTCTGTGATTAAACCTATAACTGTCACACAGCGCAAAAAAAAACAGGTCTCACATCTCTATTCAACCAAATCTGCACAGTTTTAGCTGGTCAAGTTATTTGTAGTGACCGTAAAAGCAGACTTTTTGTTCTGGGTTGAAAAAGCATTCCCAAATTTGCCATTCTGAAAATAACTAGTTTGTGGTATTTGAGGCCTACTTGAAATCTATCCCAAAAAGAAAATCTTACATTGAAGTTATTGATAGTGTCATTCAGAAAAACCTAAGACAGCTAGCGTGCTGATCGAAGTGTCATTCTGTGATTAAACCTATAACTGTCACACAGCGCAAAAAAAAACAGGTCTCACATCTCTATTCAACCAAATCTGCACAGTTTTAGCTGGTCAAGTTATTTGTAGTGACCGCAAAAGCAGACTTTTTGTTCTGGGTTGAAAAAGCATTCCCAAATTTGCCATTCTGAAAATAACTAGTTTGTGGTATTTGAGGCCTACTTGAAATCTATCCCAAAAAGAAAATCTTACATTGAAGGTATTGATAGTGTCATTCAGAAAAACCTAAGACACACGCTAGCGTGCTGATAGAAGTGTCATTCTGTGATTAAACCTATACCTGTCACACAGCGCAAAAAAAAACAGGCCTCACATCTCTATTTAACCAAATCTGTACTATTTTAGCTGGTCAAGTTATTTGTAGTGACCGTAAAAGCAGACTTTTTGTTCTGGGTTGAAAAACCATTCCCAAATTTGCCATTCTCAAAATAACTAGTTTCTGGAATTTGAGGCGTACTTGAAATCTATCCCAAAAAGGATATCTTACATTGAAGGTACTGATAGTGTCATTCAGAAAAACCTAAGACACACGCTACCGTGCAGATAGAAGTCTGATTCTGAGATTAAACCTTAACCTGTCACACAGTGCAAAAAAAAAACAGGTCTCCCATTTCTATTCAAGCAAATCTGTACTGTTTAATCTGGTCAAGTTATTTGTAGCGACCGTAAAAGCCCTATTTTTTTTCTGGGTTGAAAAACTATTCCCAAATTTGCAATTCTCAAAATAACTAGTTTCTGGTATTTGAGGCCTACTTGAAATCTATCCCAAAAAGGATATCTTACATTGAAGGTACTGATAGTGTCATTCAGAAAAACCTAAGACACACGCTACCGTGCAGATAGAAGTCTGATTCTGTGATTAAACCTTAACCTGTCACACAGTGCAAAAAAAAACCAGGTCTCACATTTCTATTCAATGGTCTGCCGGGTGTTCACTCCAAGGTCATGGAAGTCACGCCTGCGGCCACCCCGTTCTCCGAGGGATATGTCCTGAAATCCAGCTGAAAGCTGCAGAACATCAGTCGGAGGTCTCTCCACTACTGGCGGGCCTCTCTGGCGCCCTCTTCCCACAAGCAAAGGCTCGGCTGGTGGCTGCTGGGGTCTTTCAATGCGTCTAGGTTCTTGAGCCTCTTGCTCCTGTCCAGGCTGTCCTTGGCTGGGCTGCCCCCTGGCACGTGCTCTTCCGCGGCTCTGGCTCGTCCACTCATCTTCTATTCCTGAGAGGATATAAACCGCTAATAAGGTCAATCTGCTGCCTAGCAGCTCCGCCGTGGCACAATCACCTCAGAACTCGCACACTGGTGACTTTAGGTATCTTCACTGGTCACTTTGAGCAGAATGATGACATCTGAGTCACGGCACCAAATGTAACCCTCTTTTCCTTGCACCATCTGCGACACCTCCAGCTTTCACACTCACTCGGTCACCAGCTCCTCCAGGCATAAACTCTAAGTGGACTCTAAGGGACGACACTCAGGTCTTCTGTGGTTTAAAGCTTTATTGAGGTGTAGTGCACTTGGCTGGAGCCTGTAATACAACAGGGAAACACTGCCACTATGTGGTATACAGCCAGGTCACCAGCCCACCTATATCATAACAGGCAGTCCTTATATTACATTCCCACATACATGTTACAGGATATAACAAAGCATACAGAAAAATCAACAAGAGAAAATCATTTACAAAGATATTGCAGCAGGGTGACCTGGAATACAGCATGTCTTGCAGCCATTTTAGGAAGAACACATGTCTCTTTAACTGTACATCATCTACTCAGCCTAGCATGTGCTGCAGGGTTTAAAGGCTGCTAAAAAAACATACAGTCACCTCTTTACATTCTACAGAACTATTATGGGTATATATTATAACTTTTTACAATAGATAAATGAACTTTAGCTTTAGAGAACTTAGACAGAGATCCTACCTTCTTCACAGTAAATGTCTGCACTGAGGAGACCAAACCAAGTAGCAGAATACACAGGGGGCTTTCTGGAAGAGTCCACTGTAAAGACTCTGTCTGTTAAAACTTTCCTCAGTTATCTAATAGCACATTTGAAGAGGTTTATTTAGCATGTCCTGACTCTCTGCTAACAGCTTATGAATATATGGAACTATATTTAACAAGTGATCATTGCTGCAGCTCCTGTATATTGGTATGACCCTATTGCAAACCTGCAGACTGGATATTTGGTGATACTTCATGTGGTTCATATCGACTGTACTACACCACTGACTTGGTGCCTGGGCCTAAATGTGTGACAGTGGCCTGTTCCAGTGGTGGGTGACGTGAAGCCTGATTCTCTGCTATGACATGAAGACTGATTCTGCGCTGACATAAGGCCAGATTCTCTGTTACGGGACCTCTCTCCTCTGCCTGGGTGCCTGGGCCTAAATGTGTGACAGTGGCCTGTTCCAGTGGTGGGTGACGTGAAGCCTGATTCTCTGCTATGACATGAAGACAGATTCTGTGCTGACATAAGGCCAGATTCTCTGTTACGGGACCTCTCTCCTCTGCCTGGGTGCCTGGGCCTAAATGTGTGACAGTGGCCTGTTCCAGTGGTGGGTGACGTGAAGCCTGATTCTCTGCTATGACATGAAGACAGATTCTGCGCTGACATAAGGCCAGATTCTCTGTTACGGGACCTCTCTCCTCTGCCTGGGCCTAAATGTGTGACAGTGGCCTGTTCCAGTGGTGGGTGACGTGATGCCTGATTCTCTGCTATGACATGAAGACAGATTCTGCGCTGACATAAGGCCAGATTCTCTGTTACGGGACCTCTCTCCTCTGCCTGGGTGCCTGGGCCTAAATGTGTGACAGTGGCCTGTTCCATGTAGAACAAATTTGTTCACACCGGGTTTTCTCCGCTGTGATAGGGTTCCCACCCCAGAGTGTAGTATAACAAAAATCACAGCAGTGAGAGGTATTCTTTGATTGCAATTTATTTTTGCAGGTAATATGCGACATTCATGTGAACGCGTTTTCGGCTGTATTAGCCTTCATCAGACACTATGGAACAGAGAATAATAGTGTCATATATATACACACATACATACACAAAGCATATACATAGACTTATGTAATACACCATGGGTGACAATAAATCAAAAGGTACATAAAAGGTGAAACAAAAGGAAAAAAGAACAAACAAGCACAATAAAGAAAAAATGGCAAGCAGATAATTGATGAAAGATCATCCTGATGTAGATTTACAATTCAGTGGCCTGTTCCAGTGGTGGGTGACGTGAAGCCTGATTCTCTGCTATGACATGAAGACAGATTCTGTGCTGACATAAGGCCAGATTCTCTGTTACGGGACCTCTCTCCTCTGCCTGGGCCTAAATGTGTGACAGTGGCCTGTTCCAGTGGTGGGTGACGTGATGCCTGATTCTCTGCTATGACATGAAGACAGATTCTGCGCTGACATAAGGCCAGATTCTCTGTTACGGGACCTCTCTCATCTGCCTGGGTGCCTGGGCCTAAATGTGTGACAGTGGCCTGTTCCAGTGATGGGTGACGTGAAGCCTGATTCTCTGCTATGACATGAATACAGATTCTGCGCTGACATAAGGCCAGATTCTCTGTTACGGGACCGCTCTCCTCTGTCTGGGTGCCGGGGCCTAAATGTGTGACAGTGGCCTGTTCCAGTGGTGGGTGACGTGAAGCCTGATTCTCTGCTATGACATGAAGACAGATTCTGCGCTGACATAAGGCCAGATTCTCTGTTACGGGACCGCTCTCCTCTGTCTGGGTGCCGGGGCCTAAATGTGTGACAGTGGCCTGTTCCAGTGGTGGGTGACGTGAAGCCTGATTCTCTGCTATGACATGAAGACTGATTCTGCGCTGACATGAAGCCAGATTCTTTGCTATGGCATGAAGAGACTGATTTTCTTCTGACGTGAAGCCAGATTCTCTGCTATGGGACCTCTGTCCAATTGATATTGGTTCATTTTAATTTTTTTAATTTTAATTCATTTCCCTATCCACATTTGTTTGCAGGGAATTTGGCTACATGTTGCTGCCTTTTGCAGCCCTCTAGCTCTTTCCTGGGCTGTTTTACAGCCTTTTTAGTGCCCAAAAGTTTGGGTCCCTATTGACTTCAATGGGGTTCGGGACGAAGTTCGGTTCGGGTTCGGATCCCGAACCCGAACATTTACGGGAAGTTCGGCCGAACTTCTCGAACCCGAACATCCAGGTGTTCGCTCAACTCTACTCATGACTATATTTAATAAAATGTATTATATTTAAATAAATGTTCATTGAATTTTTTTGCAACTTACACAATGAATATATAAGTCCAGTTGCACACAGGAACCTACAACTGAGACATTTGCATAGATTTTGTGGAAAAGGGGTCAACAATGCTTAACACTCATCTATAAATTACAATTTAAGCATTGTAGCCCTAGACTGCCAGGAATATTAGCATAACCATTAAATATGAAAAAAAAAAAATTCCATTGTATTCACTCAAGAAAATAAACTGTCAGATGAAATGCATAATGTAAAAGTAAATTTCCCATTAAAAGTGCCCTATCTGACCCAGGAAGAAGTACAGTGGCATCTTAAAAAGATAAAAATAGACAAATCGCCAGGAACAGATTGCATACACCCTGTATCCTAAGAGAATTAATAAATGTCATGGCCAGGCCCTTATTTCTGATATTTAAGGACTCTATAATCACAGGGAGTTTTCCACAGGATTGGCGCATAGCCAATGTGGTGCCAATATTCAAAAAGGGTCCAAAAACAGAGCCTTGAAACTATAGGCCGGTAAGTTTAACATCTGTAGTGGGTAAACTGTTTGAAGGTTTTCTAAGAGATGTTATCTTGGAGTACCTCAATGAAAATAAGCAAATAACACCATATCAGCATGGCTTCATGAGGGATTGGTCATGCCAAACTAATTTAATCAGTTTCTATGAGGAGGAAAGTTCTAGATTTGACTACGGCGAATGAATGGATGTGTTATATATGGACTTCTCAAAAGCATTTGACACTGTACCACATAAAAGGTTAGTATATAAAATGAGAATGCTTGGACTAGGGGAAAATGTCTGTATGTGGGTAAGTAACTGGCTCAGTGATAGAAAACAGAGGGTGGTTATTAACAGTACACACTCAGATTGGGTCACTAGTGGGGGACCACAGGGGTCAGTATTGGGCCCTATTCTCTTCAATATATTAATGATCTTGTTGAAGGCTTGCACAGTAAAATATCCATTTTTGCAGATGACACTAAACTGTGTAAAGTAATTAACACGGAAGAGGACAGTATACGGCAGCAGATGGCTCTGTATAGATTGGAGGCTTGGGCAGAGAAGTGGCAGATAAGGTTGAACACTGACAAATGTAAGGCTATGCACATGGGAAGACAATAGTGGATATGAGGGAGCTTAAAATATAACTTTTACTAATATACCTTTTAAGCGAAAAAGCGCCACGTACAGATAATTAGGATATGGCTTAAAAAGTATGGAACAATCTTACCATTCTGACGCAACCCTGATGGGGATCAACCGAGCGCGGTGGAAGAAATACACCACGTCTGGGCCGGTTGTTGGATGTGGTCGTTGGTTGTTTGGAGATGTAGACAGTGCAGGGAACCAATATCCCTAGTGATCCCTAATTGGGGATGGGGGCATTGCTGTTGTGCACCTGCCTGTCTATACAGAGTTACTACCCCCCAAGGGGCGGCCCTGTCCGGATACCTTACCCTAGGATAGGGAGGTATCCCTATTATGCCCTATAGGATACTTCCCGACGTGTCACGTTTCAAGTGGTCTATCATCAGGGGAAAAATCCAAAGTATGCAAAAGGCAATCCTTAAATCAGTGGATCTTTAGGGTGCAAAGGAGCGGGACAACACCGGTCCTATTAGGTGGAAGACCCCACAAGTGGTTGGAGGGCACTTCTGGGGCAGCTGAAATGATGTAATTTAGTAAAAGTTTTATTTTAAGCACCCTCATATCCACTATTGTTTTCCAAATTGCTAGTGGGAGCGCCCCTATCTAACTACCACTATCCTACACATGGTTTATGCACATGGGAAGGAATAATGCAAGTCACCCGTACATACTAAATGTAAAAAAAAAACTGGGTAACACTGACATGGAAAAGGACCAAGGCCAATAAGATAATGGGTTGCATCAAAAGGGGCATAGATGCCTGTGATGAAAACATAGTCCTGCCACTTTACAAATCACTAGTTAGACCACACATGGAGTACTGTGTACAGTTCTGGGCTCCTGTGAACAAGGCAGACCTAGCAGAGCTGTTAAGGGTTCAGATGAGGGCAACTAAAGTAATAACTGGAATGGGTGGACTACAATACCCTGAAAGATTAGGGTTGCTCATGTTAGAAAAAAAGACAACTGAGGGGAGATCTAATAACTATGTATAAATATATCAGGGGTCAGTACAGAGATCTCTCCCATCATCTATTTATCCCCAGGACTGTGACGAGGGGAGATCCACTGCGTCTGTAGGAAAGAAGGTTTGTAAAACACAGGAGAGGATTCTTTACAGTAAGAGCAGTGAGACTATGGAACTCTCTGCCGGAGAAGATGGTGATGGTGAGTACACTAAAAGAGTTCAAGAGGGACCTGGATGTATTTCTGGAGTGTAATAATATTATAGGTTATAGCTACTAGAGAGAGGTCTTTGATCCAGGGAGTTATTCTGAGTGCCTGATTGGAGTCGGGAAGGAATTTTTTCCCCTAAAGTGAGGAAAATTGGCTTCTACCTCACAGGGGTATTTTGCCTTCCTCTGGATCAACTTGCAGGATAACAGGCCGAACTGGATGGACAGATTTTTTCAGCCTTATAAACTATGTTACTATGTTACTATTTCTTTAGACCGGGGTTTACTTGCATATATGTTTTATTTAGTGTGTACAGTACCTTATGTGTATACGTGCTTTATTTATACATAGATATTCATTATTAGAGAAGGTGATTTATGAAAATTAGTAACATAGAGGGAGATTTCTCAAAATTGGTGGAAAGGAAAACTGGCTTAGGGTGGGTTCGCACTTGCGTTATGGCATTCTATTATACAATGGTAGGTTACGTTTATAACGGAATATAACGGAATGCCCAGACGGAATGCAAAATGGCAGCCTTTAAGAGGCATTCTCTTTTGATCCTTCATAATAGAAGTCTATGGGCAAACATAACAGATCTGTCTGGTTTCCGTTATGCAGGATGGAAAACAAAGTCCTGTCGACAGGACTTTGTTTTCTGTCCTGCATAACGGAAACCAGACTGATCCATTATGTTTGCCCATGACTTTCTATTAAGTCCACCTTTCTTCCTCTCTTGTAATGTTACTGTAAGTGTTTCTCTCCCCTCATTCTAGAGATTGGTTGAGGTCTCAGTGCTCAGACGCCCAAAGATCTAAACTTCTGATGTCCTTCTTGATGTCCTTTACTAAAAGTATAGTGACCCTTTAGGAAAGAATAGTGGAATGTTTTTGCCATGTTTGTCAGTGCTTCATTTCTATTATGTCAATCCATTGAGAACTGTTTTGGGACAATAATCTGGTATCAGAGGAGAGTGCACCAACAGGATTCACTCATCGATCTTGGATAGATGATTGTAGTGCAGGTAACATGTAGGGGGATCCGTGTGTCACAAACTTGTCACAAATCTGTCAAGATAAGACTCCTGGGAATATATTTTATAGATAGACTTTATATGAGAGAAGATGTACCACGGCAACTGTATTAATGCTTCAGTTGGTTTGTCCTACTCTACCCCGTTTTTGTCCCTTTCTACAGTATCTATATGGGTGCTAAGTACTTTAGGATATTCAAGCGTGGACAACTTTTGCAGTTCCTATTACAAGATATATGTATTGTATAAGATAAGGTCAGCTATGAATCTGCTGTATGAACTACTTACTGTTTACCACTCCTTGATCCTTTCTACTATCCTGAAGTAACTGAGTGTTAAAATGTTCAATAAAAACGTGGGAAAAAAAACTAAATGCATACTGTATCTTAGGGCTTGTTAAAATTCCAGTAAATCACAGATGTGTACTATCTAGATCTATTGAATTTAATGGCTATATGTGTACTGTCTAGATCCATAAAAGGCTATATTCAGACATTTGTATATTTCTGTCGATTTTTGGCCCAAAAAAAAAAATGGAGGCATGCCCTGCTTCGGTCTTATTTCTGGAACAAAGACAACTATTAAAGTCTACAGGTCTATGAAAAATGCCTTCCATCTTCAGTCCGTTTTTCATGGACCATTGCTAACAGACTCCCTGGGAATCCTCTTTTTGGCCTAACAGTGCACGTGACGAGCGGATGAAAAATGTAGCAATAAAAACAGACCCAGATATTGTCAAAGATCAAAACCTTTTTTCATGGGCAGAAAATGGACGCAGATGTGTGAATAAGGCCTTAGATTCTCAGGCAGATGTATTCCTTTTCCTCTCTCGATTGCAGACCAGAGTGTGAAAGAGTTAATTTTGTGAGTGCTTTTCAGCAGATGAACATGGCCTCTGTGGAATTGTGCAGGTCTCTAGGGTATTAATTATATGCACTGTAGAATTGTGTAGCCAGAATATGGAACTGCGATATTAATACGCACTAATCAGGTTTGCTTTTCCAGTAAGATTGATAAATTGAAGTGGTGATTAATGTATTCCTGTCTTTCATTCTTAGGAGTTCTTTGAAAATCATGTAATTGTATTATCCAAGGGTTCTTCTTTGTTTTCTATAATTAGATCAGCCCAAACATGTCTCTCCCTCTCTCCAGGAGAAGGTCCTGCTCATGCATTGATCATTACATGCAGTGGTGCCAGATTCTTTATGGAAAAGTCTCCAATTAACAAACACTCTGATTTTTCCATGCTCTCCCCTTGGGGAATCACAGCTTCCCTGTACAGAAACGCCTGAAAACGAACATTTTCTTTTCTGTAGGGACCACAAACAGGGTGGTATGATGTAGCTATTATTGCTTATTTGTACAGGGCTTTTCGGTACATTTATTACTGTGAGGTTCAGTCTCATCCGTTTTTCTATTATTTGAATAAAGACAACATATTCTTCAATGAGGTACAATGAATGTATCACAATACTCTCTGTTGGGCAACACATGATGGAGGTATTGGTTACCTTCCGCTCGACCCCTCCACTACTTAACTTACCTTCTACATCAGCCCCACCCATGCCTCCTCAAACCACACCTCCCGGACCTAACCAACCCCTAATAAGACACGGACACCAGATTGGATTAATTTGGCCACAGCAGCTGTTTTATTAACATAAAATATACATACAGTACAGACCAAAAGTTTGGACACACATTCTCATTCAAAGAGTTTTCTTTATTTTCATGACTATGAAGGCATCAAAACTATGAATTAACACATGTGGAATTATATACATAACAAACAAGTGTGAAACAACTGAAAATATGTCATATTCTAGGTTCCTTTTGCTTTGATTACTGCTTTGCACACTCTTGGCATTCTCTTGATGAGCTTCAAGAGGTAGTCCCCTGAAATGGTTTTCACTTCATAGGTGTGCGATGTCAGGTTTAATAAGTGGGATTTCTTGAATTATAAATGGGGTTGGGACCATCAGTTGCGTTGAGGAGAAGTCAGGTGGATACACAGCTGATAGTCCTACTGAATAGACTGTTAGAATTTGTATTATGGCAAGAAAAAAGCAGCTAAGTAAAGAAAACTAGTGGCCATCATTACTTTAAGAAATGAAGGTCAGTCAGTCAGCTGAAAAATTGGGAAAACTTTGAAAGTAAGGGCTATTTGACCAAGAAGGAGAATGATGGGTTGCTGTGACAGATGACCTGGCCTCCACAGTCACCGGACCTGAACCCAATCGAGATGGTTTGGGATGAGCTGGACCGCAGAGTGAAGGCAAAAGGGCCAACAAGTGCTAAACATCTCTGAGAACTCCTTCAAGACTGATGGAAGACCAGTTCAGGGGACTACCTCTTGAAGCTCATCAAGAGAATGCCAAGAGTGTGGAAAGCAGCAATCAAAGCAAAAGGTGGCTACTTTGAAGAACCTAGAATATGACATATTTTCAGTTGTTTCACACTTGTTTGTTATGTATATAATTCCACATGTGTTAATTCATAGTTTTGATGCCTTCATAGTCATGAAAATAAAGAAAACTCTTTGAATGAGAAGGTGTGTCCAAACTTTTGGTCTGTACTGTATATACTTAACCTTTATTTATAATACCATAACATATGTATAACATATACAATATCAAATAACGGTGGAGGTTCTTAAAGCCCCAAACAAAAGAGTTACCCCGCCAGGGTGAGCCATCTTGCCTCCAGCCGTTGAGCGCCAGGCCCCCAAAATTCAGCCACAACTGACCGCCAACCATGGGAGTCCAGCTCCAACCGTGGAGCCCTCCCATCCTCCCCACCTGAGAATCTCATCAACTCCAAGGACCTGCCACCACCACAGCCGCCGTGACAAATTGCAAAACCACCATCACCCAGCCCCACAAACCCTGCACCACTGCTTAACTTGGACCCCTCCTTCCTCAAATGTTATCAAGAAACCTCCTTAAAACAGGGTGGGTGGGACCTCTTGTTTTCTCACCAAAATGGCCACTTTCTTCTCCAATTCTGCCTATTTAACCCCACAATACCCGCCCCCTTAAATTGAACTGGCCAATCCCTAACCCCTGGGGTCTCCCTGAACCAATTCATGAAAGCCTCCCCTAAAGGCTCCCGCCCCCGGTCCGGCCATTACTTGACTGAAGTATTGGTTACCTTCCGCTCGACCCCTCCACTACTTAACTTACCTTCTACATCAGCCCCACCCATTTCTCCTCAAACCACACCTCCTGGACCTACCCAACCCCGAATAAGACACGGACACCAGATTGTATTAAATCGGACACAGCAGCGTTTTATTAACATACGGAAACAACGCCCACAACCTAAGTAAATCAGATTTTATATCCCTCACTAATTCCCAAAAAGGCCGTGCCCCCAAATCGTTGCCACCTACATGCAACACCAACACGTCCGGAGCCATATCTATCTTGACAAACCTGTGACCCTCAGGCAAGACCCTGCCCCACACCATTCCCCTACGACCCAACCATCTTACTACCGCTACTAAACGAGCAAACCCAAGTTGCTGACCATCCGGCCGAACCGCTGCCCGAATGGCTTCCCAGAAGACATAAGAGTGTCCTAAAATCCATATTAATGCTAGATCCGAACCTGCAACGAGAGAAAACACAAAACACCAAGAAGCAACCCTGCTGGAAGTACACCCGAACATTTTTTTATTATTTTTTATTAACTATTTTATTACAGCTGCTCCGGATGGATATATGACCGAAAACGAATGGATTCCCATCTTCCGATTCATTTTATCACCTCGTCCCCCAACCCCCAACGAGCTGCCTCTGTCGCAGCCCCAATTTTGAAGGAATGGCTAGAATAGCCTGCTTGCCCTACCCCCAACTGAGCCAAACACCTCCTGAAAATTACTGTAAATTGGAAATGGGAAAGAAAAGAACCATCAGCATGCACCAACAAAGGAGAAACTTCCCCATGTACTTCAGCTCCATACTCCTGCATACAATGTACTGGGCACATTGAGCAGCCCGGGATTGCAAACAGCACTACCCTGTGCCCTCTTCCTTCTACATCCGTTTTTGATCTCCTAATAAGAAATTCCACTCGATCTGGCAATATATCCATATCATCCCTAAACAACCCAACCACTCTACTAGTTCTAGTTCCCCTAAACACAATGGCCCAAAAAATGCTAGTGAGAAAGCAAGACGAAACAGACGTAGCTCCCATACCGAACTACAAACCCTTTCCAGGTGTTCCCCCAACCTCAGAAGTAAGGCAAACAACACCGGCCGCCGATCGTCCTCCCCCGCCCTCAGCCGACGCCAGCCTTTCAATGCCCTCGCGACTAAAAAAGACTTTGTGAAATCCGTCATTTTCCTAAACTTAAAACCAAAAGCTAACCTCGCAATACAACTGTTCATTTTTAACACTGACTATCCCTCTTCCCTACAATTGCCAATAAACAGCAACAATAATATCTCCAAATTATCATTCCCAACACCTAACCTAGCCCTCCACTCTTCCCAACACCGCCAAGCTTTTTCGTATATCTCCCACGTACCGGGTGCCAATGGTGACCAGATGAGCCCCAGTACTCCAGAAGGTCGCATAGGCAACTCGGGCAGTCCAGCCCAACTTCCTCTGCCTCTGCAGCCAGCTGCCAAAAACGCTTCCACTGCGAACGAGAGAGAGCATTAGCATTACAGTTGTCGACCCCGGGTACATGCTCTGCCACCACCCACGTATTGAGTGACAGACACTCCAATACCAGCATCTGTAACAGCCGCATCACTCACGGCAACGAGGCCGACAGCCCATTAATTGCCTGAACCACACCCAAATTGTCACAATGGAAACGAACCTTCCTGTTTTTGAAAATTCCCCAATAACATTACCGCTATTACAATAGGGAAAAGTTCCAACGGTGCCAAATTCTTCACCCAACCTTCTCTTACCCAACTATCTGGCCATCCACCTGCACACCATTGACCCCCGCAGTAAACACCATAACCACAACCCCCCGCCGCATCAGAAAAAAAGCTCAAAATCAAACTAATCCACCACTTCACCCATAAAAGGCGAACGACCATTATACTCATCCAAAAACGAACCCCATACCTGCAAATTTGCCCTCAATTCCCGACCTAACCTAATGTAAAGATGTGGTGCCACTATACCCGCCATTGTCTCCGCTAACCTTCTACTAAAAATCCTACCCATGGGCAAATTCCGGCACGCAAAATTGAGTTTTCCCAGGAACGACTGAAGCTCACGCAGCTTATCCAGGGGCAACCAGCATTCCATCCGAACCGTATCAATCACTATCCCAAAAAAACTCAATTCCATCGTCAGACCCACCGTCTTTTCTGTTGCCAGGGGAACCCCAATCTAATTGAACAGCACGCCCAACGTGTGTAGCAACAATGAACAAACGCGCGAGTCCGGGGGGCCAATACATAGGAAATCATCTAAATAGTAAATAATGGATTCAAATCCAGACGCATCCACTACTGCCCACTCCAGAAATTAGCTAAACATCTTAAAATATGCGCATGACCGAGAACAACCCATCGGCAAACAACGATCCATGAAAATTCCCCAATCCCAAAAACACCCCAACAGATGCAAACTATCTGGATGCACTAGCAATAACCTAAACGCTGCCTTAGTATCCGTCTTCACCAGTAACGCTCCTTCACCGAACTTTCTAACCCTCGCCACTGCCTCATCAAATGAGGTATAGACCACCGAACATAAAGCCGGATCAATACCATCATGGACCAACGACCCCTTCGGAAAACACAGATGATGAATAAGGCAAAACTTATTCAACTCCTTTTTTGGGACCACCCCAAACGGCGACAAACGCAAATCCACTAGTGGTGGTTCCAAAAACGGACCTCTTTTTTAAATTTTTCCCCAACTACATCCAGATGCTCCAACGGCGAACGCAAATTCTTTTTAACTGACACTGCACCAGATGGAACAACCCCTAGCCTCTTATCTGGGTACCTATCAAGATACGGTTCCATCCTTTCCAGATAAACTGGGGTCTCCCCCTTTTCTATTAACATCACCCCCTTTTTGCCTGTTTCCACTGAAACACCGCGTGGCTCCGTGGGACCCACCACAAGTGGAACACTCGTTCTTGAACTTTCACTTGACTCCAAATTTACACCCCCCTTCATTGAATAGGAAGCACAATCCCCTTGCAGACGCTGACTTAAAAACCGGATTGTCCCTCGCCCCCTGATTCACCCCGAAAGGACTGACCTGACCTAACTGGCGCCGTCACCTTCAACCACAAAGCGATGTCTTTGTGATACCATCTAATATTCGGGCGTACCGCCTTTAGCTGCCTAAACTACTCATCATAACGCAGCCATGCTAGTCCCCCATACACCCGATAAACCTCGCCGATAGTGTCGAGATAACAAAAAAGCGCTGAGCAACACTAGATTTTTCCCCGATCACGCTTGCTAACATCGCGAACGCCTGTAACCAGTTCGGGAACGTCCGCAGTATTAACCGATATCTACGCTTTTCTTCGTCTTTCTTACCCTCATCCTTCCTAGTTCTATCTAAATTCAACTTTTTCAAGGGGAGAAGGGAAAATATATCTATGTATTCCGTTCCCTCACCTCCTGCTTCAAGTGTGCCCCCAACGGGCCCTCAAAACAAACATAGACTTCCCCTTTTGCTTTATCGTGCAACCTCACTGCTTCCTCTTTCCCGGAACCACCCGCCTGCATTTGGACCGACACCGTGTTACCCCGTAAACCTAAGATAGCAAAATGAGATGTAAAATGAGAGTGACAAGGGGGGGTGTAAAATGAGAGTGAAAAGGGGGGGTAAAATGAGAGTGACAAGGGGGGGTAAAATGAGAGTGACAAGGGGGGTAAAATGAGAGTGACAAGGGGGGGTAAAATGAGAGTGACAAGGGAGGGGGGGTGTAAAATGAGAGTGACAAGGGAGGGGGGGTGTAAAATGAGAGTGACAAGGGAGGGGGGTGTAAAATGAGAGTGACAAGGGGGGGTGTAAAATGAGAGTGACAAGGGGGGGGTAAAATGAGAGTGACAAGGGGGGGTGTAAAATGAGAGTGACAAGGGGGGGGGGTAAAATGAGAGTGACAAGGGAGGGGGGGTGTAAAATGAGAGTGACAAGGGAGGGGGGGGGGGGGAGAAGAGAGTGACAAGGGAGTCCCCAGAGCCAGACTGCAGCCAGAGACCAGATCATCTTATTGTCCTGGTGGTAAGTAGACAATGCAATATGTTTATTATTTAATTGTTTAGTTATTAATCCTACATTGGAAACTAATTTACCTCACATTTAGGGTCCATTCACACATCCGTGTGTGTTTTGCGGATCCACAAAACACGGACAGCGGCAATGTGCGTTCTGCATTTTGCGGACCGCACTTTGCCGGCACTAAGAGAATATGCCTATTCTTGTCCACTATTGCGGACAAGAATAGGACATGTTCTATTTTTTTCAGGATCGGAATTGCGGATCCGGGATCGCACGTCGTGCGGCCCCATAGAAATGTATGGGTCCGCAATTCCGTTCCGCAAAAAGAGACAGCTACAAGAAGCTAGATTAACCGTAAGGGAAACATAGCAGTTCTTTTAATTTAAAAGCTGAGAAAGGGCTGGAACATATGTGATGTCATGATATGGGCAGATCATCTGATAAGGGGGGGGGCGGCAATTTTTATCTTGCCTAGGGCGGCAAAAATCCTTGCACCGGCCCTGACTGCTGCACTTGTTCTATCAGCCATTCAGTTCCATGAACCGCTGCTGCCGCCCTCAACTCGTCTAACACTGCCTCCAGCTGTAAGTAACGCTGTAAGCTCTCGTTTTCTCACCAAAATGGCCACTTTCTTCTCCAATCCTGCCTATTTAACCCCCCAATATCCACCTCCTTAAATTGAATTAACCCCCGGGGTTTCCCTGAACCAACCCCCTTTCATGATAGCCTCCCAGAAAGGCTCCCGCCCCCCGGTCTGGCCATTACTTTCTAAGGACTTAAAGAGCACCTATCATCAATCCTATCAAAGTAGGCATACTGCCTGGTAGGGTCAATCCTGCTCATTAAAATGATACTTGTTCTGTGAAAATTAGTTGCACCATTCCCAAACAAAGAGATATGTATACTTTATATAAATGAGAGCTTCATTGTGCCAAGAGGTGGAGTCTAGCCCTTTGGTACAACCAGGCTCTGAGTGACCCAGAGGAGTACAGATGAATCCCTCGGTGGGCCCCTGAGCAAGGTAGGCCCTTAGTCTCCCACCCTCTGCACAAGTGGCACATAAAACAGTAGACTTACTGCACTACATACATATTCTCAATGTACAGCACCTAAACCAACCTATGTTCATATAAAAAAACTTGATAGATTATTAAAGAAACTCCCCAGTTTATTATTATAGACACGATCAGAGCGGAGATGACTTCTAGGTATAGAGGACAGCTAGCCAGTGTCCTCTTTTCTCCAGGACCTACCTTCTCAAAGTTGCTGCAGGGACCCCCATATTCATTCATTTGGTAGCATCTTGCAGCTATGTGATCAGTTAATATTTGAATGTATGCATACAGTGGGCCCCCAAAATTAATTCTACCGACACTGGGTACAACTCAGCACCTCAACTGACCATAGACCCTACAGAGAAACTTCCCGGTGGGCTGATGATCAGGGGGCTGCCTGAGCCCTCTTCATGGCCACCATCCATGGTAAGTAATGATCTGATGCTCCACTTCTGACTTCAACTGTATTGCCATCCTGAGGTAACTGAAGTAGGAGGACAGAACATGACAGATGGTGCTGGCATCCACAGTAGAGGCATTATTTTGTGATGCACTTTGGTATTTGGCTTTTCTGAGGTGGTACTATGTGCCGAAATATGGTAATGCTGACCACGGCTACTTGTATTGGCCCTGTCTTCTGTCAGTTTGGATCCATCTACAACATGGGGCCACTTTTAGTTTTCTTTTCCAGGGCCACTGTAAGTTCCTATTCTGCCCCTTCAGTGCACTACGTGTGAATATACAGTCAGTCAATGATTTTTTCCCTACAAGACGTATGTCAAGTTTTATAAATACAGCAGGCGACATTTATTATTACTGGCGACTCGAGCATGTGTGCCATATTCATGCCTGCCCTGTTAAGGAATCTGGCATGGGCTTTTTTTTTGGCATTTTTCTAAGAAGAAAGGTGGCGGAAATAAATTCCAAAGCTATGGCGGTCATCTCACAAAGTAGTTGGAACTCTCCATCGTATAAAAATTCAGTGTTGCCCATACCAGCCAATCAGATTCCAGCTGTCATGTTTTAAGTACAGGTTTGAAACAGAAATTTGGGTTCTGATTGGTTGCTTTGGGAACCATGACAGTAAGTTAGTAAGATTTTTAAGTTTGTAGCAGAAAATACGTAGCGTAGTCATGAAACAAGTGCTGTATTTACAGTGCAGCCTTTGCCCTCGACAGTTCTGCCGCATGTACAAACTATCTGCAGGCATGGAAGTAATTGAATGAAAACATGACATGTCATAGAAAACGCTGACAGGCACTAGAGTGGCAGCCTGGCTGATCCTCATGTCACAGCCATGTCACATTACGTGTTACAAATAACATCTCAATGCTTACCAGCCAAGTAATACTAAGCTTTATCTGATTGTATTGCTCAGCGTATGGTCCCTGTATGTCCCCTTTTTATAACATCTAATGGCCATTTGCTTTACTGTTTGAATAAGGTTTAAAGGGGTTGGCCCAACTTACATAGTGGCATATCGCCATTTCTGGGACCTGCACATATCTCTAGAACAAGCTCTCCATTCACTTCTATGAGAGTTCTGGAAAGATCTGAGTGTGGGAGCTAAACTATTTCCGAAAGAAGTAAATGGAGAGCGCACGGTGCAAGCAGCTTTTTTGGCACTCCCATAGAAGTGAATGAAGGGCAGCCACACTTGTGCTGTGTGCCCTCGTTTACTTTGGGGATCCAGTTCTAAAGATGGGGGTGGATCACAGAGGTGGGACTCTCACCTATCAGACATTGGTGGCATGTCCTAGCGATATGCTACCAATGTGTGAGATGGGTCAATCTCTTTTATATCCAGTGAGGTTCATCCATTCCTTTGCATCTGTGAAGGGAGCTATACACTGAATGTACAGCGCTATGATGCTGAACCTTTGAGCTGGTCAAAGCCAAAACTGGCGATTGCTTATTTTTGCAGAACCTGAGCTAAAACCAGAGAGTCAAAAGGTGAGGGTATCTGTTTTTCCCCTTTAAACTTTGCAAAGTCCATTATAGTAACTATGGAGGATTTCTAACTTCTCAGTGCATAGATAGAAAGTCCCAAAGTCTTTCAGTACTAGCTGGCTGTGCATGACTTTTTCCACAGTGCACATACAGTGCAATAACATTGCAAATGAACAGGATATATTACAATAAACATATAAAATGCAGTTTAACAATATGAAACCGTATAAGTGCATACAATAGCATAAATCACTGTGCAAGTTAACCTTTTAAAGTGCAATAAAGTAGGGAATTAATGGCTTTGCTTAGTAGCAATAGGAGCAAATGACCACAAACGTCCACAGTCCAAAGTTCCCTTGCTCCAGGGCACTAAACAAGGCATTACAGAATGGTTCAATACTAAACTATGCTAGCTGTGTACATATATAAAACTGTGTTCATCACAACACGAACATACAGTATATTTTGGGGGGAAGAAGGATGCAAAAGCATAGTATACTAAGCTTTTCCATCTTGCAGGGTCCAATTTAGTTTTGCCTTCTATCTAGTCATCAATTTTCAAAGTCCAAATCAACTAAATAATAAAAATAACTGCTGAACTAGACAATGTAACTTCAGAAGTCATCATTCTTCGTAAGGTATTGGATTCCCTCTGGCAACACATAATCAATATACACCACCATCCTTCTGGAGTGCAGCTTGTGACACCACCAAGCTCCTGATAAGTATATTATGCATGCTTAGTATTCATGCCTCTAGTTTTATTTTTTTTCAGTTTCTTGCCATTCCACTTTTCCTATGGGATCGAAACCACAAGGTTGAAAAACAGAAAGTGATCTTGTGCTATATGTGGTATTATGCAGAAAAGGAACATTTGGAAAGTGATACCTGCTGGTCTGAGCAGAAATGTTCTCAATTGTCAGACATGCCCCCATACAGGCTTAGGAGCATTACAACATCTGCTTCCAGTTGATATGTTGTCTGGGAGGACTTTGGTTTCCCAGTGCTTTCTAGAACACACAAACGTGTTAAAGGGGTTATCCCATGACTAATGTAAAAAATAATAATCTGAGATCATATAGTACATGACTGTCTCAAGCTGACAGATCAAAGGGAGTGTCTTTACTGCTGCAGCTCAGGAGGCGTGTCCATGCTCTCCCTATCACAGCTCAGGAGACAGTTGAAAGATGAAACTGAGCATGTGCGTCCATCTCAGTGAGCAGGTCAAAGATATAAGGAAAAGAACAAACAGCAGGTGGCGCTGTACAGATACATTTCATTGAATAACACAGTGGCTATGCTAAATTTTTAATTACATGCAATTACAAAAGAATTCAGATCCAGGTGCTGGTTTAAAAACTGGAGAATATTTTTTGTGGGACAACCCCTTTAGCAAGCTTCCCATAAAATAGCATTGGAAGCAGTTAGTACAAAGAAGTCAGACCACTCAAAACAATGTGTTGTCAGAGAATTCCAATGCAGTTCTGGGCTCGTCTATCACATGAAAATACACCAGTATTAACAATGGCACATAGTTGGCGGGGGTCATGTTACAAGTTTTGCACTAGGATCAAGGATCTTCAAATTATGTCTGCAATGTCAGAAGATGTTTGGGTTTTTTTGCCTGGGTTTTCACTTTAGACTGGTTTTAAACAGTCTGCAGTCTTTTTTTTGCCATTTTGCTTTTTAATCATTATTTTGCTGCTTTTTTTTAATGCCTTTCTAAAAGAAAACTGCTAAACCATGGTAAAAAATACAAACTTTAAAAATGCAAGGCATTTCTTACCACCAAAAACGCTCCAAATAAAAAAGTGTGAATGAAGCTTTTTTGTTGGCTTGTAAAAAAAAATTTCGTGGATTTTTCAAAAAATGCAGCATTTTTGTCAGAAAACCCTGCAGCTAGATGTTAGTTGTAAGCCAATAGGTGAGTATAAAATGGACTGCTACAAACAGTAATTTTTTGGGCATTTCTTCTTCATTTTTGGTTCCCGTGGCTTTTTTTTTTACAAAATGCAGTGTGCTCTTGGTGATGTGTTTTTTTAGTGTGTTTTCCCCTGGCTTTCTCTATGAGAATTTGAAAAATACTCTCTCGTACAAAGAAGAGCTATATCCTAAGTTTCATAGTTGCTATGGGTTACCGTTTTGCCATGCTGCGGTGGCCATTCCATGAAGTTGAACTGTTGTAGTGTTAGGGCTCATTTAGATGAGCAATGTGTTCCTGATCCCATAAACAGATGGATGACGTCTGTGAGCTGTCCACTTTTCTCATGGACCCATTCACTTGAAATAGGCAAATCCTACATGACAATCGGACCAAAGTAGTGAATGTAGCAACTTACTCTGTACAAACCAATGGTCCATACAGAAAATCAGACATGGGAATTGGCCCATTGACTATATTGTGTCAGGGTTCAGTCCATGCGCTGTCCGTTCTTTGCTTGGACGGCATATGGACAAGAATATCACTTGTCTGATTAAGCCTTTACGTGGGTGTTGCTATGCCTTTACATGCTTGCTATTTATATATTGCATTATATCTCCCTGCACTTTAAAAGATGCCGTCACCTCCTTTCTTTTGCGCTCATTGATTTCAGCATTCTATCACTTAGCTGCTAATGCAGAGCGGTTGCCGAGAATTTACATTTTTAATAGATTAATGCTGGCAATGCCCAAGAAGAGTCATGGGCTGCCATCGCTGCTCTCACTGCCCAACTGCCAATGATCAGCAGTTCTTTCTTTTAGGGATAGGGTCAAATTATGAATAAACCAGACTCTTTGGCAGTATGTGACTCATGTCAGTCAGTCATAACCTTAAATTCTTAAAGGGGTTATGTTACTTCAGTAAGTGGCATTTGTCATGTAGAGAAAGTTAATACAAGCCACTTACTAATGTATTGTTATTATCCGTATTGCTTCCTTTGCTGACTGGATTCATTTTTCTATCACATTATACACCGCTCGTTTTCATGGTTACAGACCGCCCTGCAATCTATCAGCAGCATGTAGGATGTGCCATGTAGCTTGCAATAGTGTAAGATACGCATGTTTTATATGTAATGTTATATGTTGCATACATGCAATACTGTATGCCGCTGAGGAAATACCAGCTGGGTTACCACAATGTAAAGCACTGTGAAAGGGGGTAGAATGTCTTGTGTGCACAGGCTATAGACATAGATGAATAATGGTGGGAAATGTCATAGGTAGTCTGTGACAGCACATGACTATTCTGTGTTAGTTATATACCTTGGGCAGGATGTGATGGATGTTGCATATAAGCTGCACTGAAGAAATTTGAAGATACTGCACTGTAAATGTGTGCGTTGCAAGCAGCGCTGATGCTATGATGCAATGTTACTGGCCAACTGGATGAATATTATTGGATAATGTGTGGATGCACAAGATCTTTTTTATCACCTGAATTCATTTCACTTAATTATTCAGGTCCTGTAGGTCCTGTAGCAGGCAGGGAGATTGAAAAGTAAACTGGAAAGTTGCTGTTGGAAACAAAGCCAGCAATAGTCCTGTGTCTAGCTAGCAAGTGGAGGTGATTAGTACTAATTAGAGATGAGCGAAGTTTTAAAAAATGTGTTTCAACAGCTTCGCCAAAGTTTGACAATAAATTCAATTAGTTCAATTACTTCATCACAAATCGTTTTCCCTTGTATGGAGCGGGCGCAATGACGGGGAACGGCGATTACGCCGCCCTCTGTCATTTAACCTCTCAGATACCACGTTCAATGCTGATCACAACATCTGTGACTCACATTCAGCTGCTCAGGAGTTAAAAAATAAATCGCAGGTCCTTTGGCGGGCTTTCTTCAATCAAGACGGGAGCGGACAGCCTCTCTGCAAACAAGTGGATGAAGTGAGTGTAATTTTTTTACTTTCAGCCACCATTTTAGGAAAAATTGATTTGTTACCATGGAGAACCGAGTTTTTCCTGAAATTAGATCAGAGTCCAATTCGGATACTTTGATTCGCTTAACACTAGTAGTCATAAACAACACCTCAAGGTATAGATAGGGCCAAAGCTAAGCATCACAGGGGAGCTGAGGGGTGGAAAGAAGCTGTGTAGTCTGTGCATACTGGTATCAGCCAAGGCTGCTTCCAGGGTGCTTTAATAGTCAGACTGCTGCCTGCAAGCAACCCTGTGTGAGAGACTGCGTCACAAGGCACAGCATACTGCAGGGCGGTTTTCAGATTGTGCAGATTGCGCAGTAGTATGCTACATGAAGAGAGGGGGGTAGTGATAACTGCAGATTCAACCATGTTCTTTGCTGCCACCCTGAGAATGCAAAAAACAAAGCGTCGATGCCCAGAGAGCTGATGCAGTGCATGCCAAAAGGAGAGTGAATTGTTGCCTCTTTAAGGCACTGTGTTATATTTACCTGTTGCCATTAAAGAGACATTGTACCAAATTAGCCATGCCTCAATCTAAGCCTGTGTCATGATTGGGAGACAGTAACCACTAAGTGTGGGTTCCCACTAGCGTTAGAGATTCTGTTATGGCTTTCCGTTATAACATGGTTATAACGGAAAATAACGGGATTCCCAGACAGAATGCAAAACGGAAGTCTTTAAAAGGCATTCTGTTTGCTTTCCGTCCTAATAGAAGTCTATGAGAAAGCATAACAGATCCGTCTGGGTCCCGTTATGCAAGAACCAGGCATAACGAGACCCAGACAGATCCGTTTGATCCCCATAGACTTCAATTAGGACGGAAAGCAAACGGAATGCCTTTTAAAGGCTTCCATTTTGTATTCCGTCATAATACATGTCTATGGGCAGAAGAATAGATCTGTCCTTCCGTCTTATGGATTCCGCTATTTTCCATTATAACCATGTTATAATGGAAAGCCATAACGGAATCCCTAACGCTAGTTTGAACACACCCTTAGGCCCCTTTCACACGCATTGCACCCGCTCTGAAACCTGACCCATTCATTTCAATGGGGCTGTGTAGATGAGCGATGTTTTTCACGCATCACTTGTGCGTTGCGTGAAAATCGCAGCATGTTCTATATTTTGCGTTTTTCATGCAACGCAGGCCCCGTAGAAATGAATGGGGCTGCATGAAAATCGCAAGCATCCGCAAGCAAGTGCAGATGCGATGCGATTTTCACGCACGGTTGCTAACGAGACAAGGGATGAGCGACCCGGGTCCCCATTTACTTTATCATTTTCCATTATAACATGTTTTTTTCTCACACGCGTGCAAAAAGCATTGCACTCGTGCGGAAAAATTGAACATCGGAACGCAATCGCAGACAAAACTAACTGCAATTGCGTGTCTACTTGCACGGGTTTCCCGCAATGCACCCTGAACGCATCCGGCCCTCACCCGCGACGCCCGTGTGAAAGAGGCCTTAGCCTGTTGCCTGTCAAACACTCTTGTAACTATTAAGCGGAGTCTGTGATCAGGAATTTCTCTATTCAACCAGGTACAATGCCTCGTACTCCTAGTTCAGTTCAATGTAACAACACTTTTCACTTACAGATCCTTTGCTCCTTTATGGAGAAAATGTATGTTTAATCCATATGAAAATAAGAAGTTAAGTACATCGAGGGTGGGTGTGAGCCACTCCACACACCTTTGCTCCTCCTGCTTCCTCTACCAGCCTCTCCATCTACCTATTGATTGATGGGGGCAGGTGAGAAGACTATACCGGAACTTGACCACCCTGTCAATGAAGAAGGAGAGGGAGGAGCTGCAGAGCAAGCAGGTGGAGCAAGGGTGTGTGGAGTGGCTTGGGGCCACCATCGATGGACTTAACCACTAATTTGCACATTGATTAAGGGTATGGCCACATGGTCAGGTTTCTGCATGCAATTTTAGAAGCCAAAATCAGGCATGGATAATAAAAGGACAGTATGTATAAAAGGACAGGTATGACTTTAATCTTTTTTTAATCCACTCCTGGTTTTGGAATCAGGAGACCTGACCATGTGGACATACTGTTAAACTACTTCAGACAAAGGCAATGGATTGCTAAGTGAACATTATCATCAGGTACGTATCTAAAAGCTCATGGGCCCTGATGCGCAAGATTTCAGCTTGGGCCCCTCTTCCCTCAGTGGTTTATGTCCAGGGGCAGGGAAGCACATAGCCTATTTGCTGCCTGAGGCAAAAATTGAAACGGAACCCCCCCTTTATGCCAAATTCTTGATCTAACCCCTTCTCTCCAGGCAGAGGTATAGCTTTCTATAATACCGGTGTCTTCCTTATGCGGCACAAGGGTCTTCGGGCCCCCTCAGGCTCCTAGGCCCAGTAGTGACTGCTACCTCTGCACCCCCTATACCTATGCCCCTAGGTATCATTACATTTCCCTGAACCAGCCTGGTCTAACAGTGAATTTTCTGGTGAAAGACTTTTACTAAGTTTTTTTGCAACACAAGAGACTCCCAGTGGGGAAAACTGGTTTATGGCACAACAGATTATGGAGCACGCCATAACAGTGTCATGATTTGGTGGTAAGAAAATGGGAGAGGCTTTGTGGCGTGGCGGGGGGGGGGGGGGGGGGGGGGCATCCCATCGATTTACTACAATTTATGGCATAAATTAGAGCTGAAATTTACGTGCAGTAGCCATAACTCAGTGTAGTGGTGGGTTCAGTTTCTGGCATATGGAAAGCCAGAAAATGTGCCAAATGTATTACAAGGCCTGTGCCTCTTAATACATTTTGCACATTTTATTCTAGCACACTTTTTACTCTAAAAGCACCAGTCTTAGTAAATCTCCTCCAATGTTTTTGGGGGAAAAATACCACTGCCATTTTTGATGCAGTTTTTTGGACCAAAGCCAGAAGTGGATCCAGAAGGAACGAGAGGTATAGGTATTTCTTTCATAACTCCCATTCATTTTGAAACCATTTCCTTTGGATAAAAAAAATAACTGCATCAAAACTCACAGTGGTGTTTTGTTTTTTTGTTTTTTTTAAAACTGCATGAAACCACCCTAAATGTAAAGCAGAAAAAAAAAATTCCCATGCACCAAGGAAGTGATGTCCATTATGCATATCTATTTTCATGCAGACTTTTTGGATGGACAAAGAGGGACAGTTGCGGCTTTGTGTGGAAGATCCAATCACTGGTCTGATCAGCATTACAGCCTTTTGAGGCCATGTTGAGGCAGAAGTAGGAGGTGGGGTACCTCAAAATTAAAGTAGAGAAAATCCATAAGGTGCCAGTGGAACAGCTTTTTTTTTGCACAGTAATACTCCAAATTGTACCAAACAGGGGAGTAGCTATAGGGGAAGCGGCTGCTTTGGGGCCCAAACTCTGAAGGGGCCCACCCAGGAGGAAGACTAAAAGATTTTATTGTCAGGGCCGCCTCAACAGTATTATAAAATTACATTATACACAGAGACACTGTAGAAAACGGACAGACAGCGGCTGTTTGGCCTGGTCTGAGAGAGCGATTTTGACTAGCCACCGAAGTGGGGGTTGCACAAGAGGAGGGTGGTTGCGAAGAAGTTCCTTAGGGGGGTGGCCCCAATAAAAAATTTGCTTTGGGACCCAGTCATTTCTAGTTACGACACTGGTACCAAATATTGAAAAAAAAAATATATATATAAGTACAGTATTTAAAATAATTATATAATAGATATAAATGGGAAGGTCTAATATACAGGTAGGAAGCAGATTTGCTTCTGGATCAATTTGCAACATTTATTCATGCACATTAATTTCCTGGGTCAAAAAGAGGGACATTTAAGAAGCAAAAAGGGACAGAGGGACTTGGGTCAAAAAGAGGGACACTTGGAAGGCATGTTTAATTTTTACCTGTAGATGCTGTATGTTACCCAGCACCTGCCTTCTCCATCCTCTGATGTGCTCCATTAACACGTCCCATCTCATGTTCAGAGCTCAGCACAGCTGGAGCACACCATGTTAAGTATGGCAGCCACAGAATCAGTTCAGACATGGAGGAGGCATACAGTACTAAGAATATGGACCACAGACGTCACTTTACTGATAGCGATCCTTAGACTAATTTGCTCACTATGCGGTAGCTCAAGTCATTTACCGAGGAGCCATAACCCTGTGTTGTGTTCTGTTTGTGAAGATTGGATTTGCGACACAGTAATGAGAGGGACGTGAGGTGAAAAGGAGAGTACCATGAATGAAGCAGCCTGCAGGGCTCTGCCCATCGAGCACCCTCCCATTTTGTGTCGCAGACTGGTCTCATTAGGGACCAGAAATGATTGGAAGCTGTGCTCTTTGGAAAGGGAGAGTTAAAACAACGTTCTAATGAGAGCTTTCGCAATCTGCCTTTTTAACACTGTCATTTTCAGATGGTAGGGCTTAGAGGGAACGGTAATCAGGGCTCTTGACCCTTTATTCTTTCACGCACATGCCAACAGTCTGCAGTTTGCCCATTCATTTCCGTTGTGTCTGGGACACCTGCCACTGCAACGCTCCGGCTCGCATTGTCTGCCTTTCACTTAGACATGGTGGCAGGAGTGGGTGTGCAGAGGTTTGCTCCCATTATGCCATGTATGAATCAGTAATTCACCATCTGTGCTTCTATTTTGGCAGTTCCTTTACTAACTTTATAAATGCAAGCAGGCAGAGAAACATCACAGGCTCTGGGCTAGAAAGGGTGAAGGCTTTCATTTGGCTGTGTTCAGTCGGGGAGGGACGCTTTGTACTCGCTGAAATGCCATTTTACCCAGTGCTGTGCGGATTAGAATATTTGAATTACAATGTAAATCTTTGCCTCTTGAAGAGGAAGACTTTGCTCTGCATAATGATCCTCACGACTGTGGAGCTGGAGTCACAAGTGAAATAAAAAGATGTAAAAGTGAGATGACATTTTTTGCCCTTTTTTTAATCTACTATTCTATATCGTTTGATGGGGTATGTAAAAGATATCAATCAGATGGCGCCTGAGAGGTTTGTGAAAGGACGTTGCTGTATGGATTTTGTGCATCATTGCAAAATGTGTTGTGAATGTCAACTCATAAGCAGAGTGCTGAGCTCTTGGGTTCAGATTTTACCAGGGCAACAGGACCTACGTATCCTCAGGATGGGTCTTCAATATCAGATCAGCAGGGGTCCGATTCCCAGCACCTGCGCGATCAGCTGTTTCAGAAGGCTTTGGCGCTCCCCGCCTCAAAGCTCATTGGATAGCAGCTCTGCTTAGTATTGCAGCTCAGGGCCAATCACTTGAATGGGACTGAACTATACATTGGCCATGTGACCAAAGAACACGACAAGCCTATGAAGAGGTGCTCACCGGAGCACTGTGGTCTCTACATACAGCTGCCAGCAGACCGCACCAATAAGATATTGTTGACCTATCCTGTGGAAAGGTCATCAATATTAGCTAGACTACAATACTCCTAATTTAAATTGCATTTTCATAGTGACAGGTTCCCTTTAATTGTTTGCCTATGAAATTGGATCTGTGCACTAACAGTAAATCAGATTGGGGAAAGGGATTGATGTGATTATAATCTGTGTACAGAGAGCTCCTACATGTAGACATACCCTTCCCAGATATGTGTTATTTGGAGTTGAGAATCCATCCCAAATTTCATATGATTCACAACAGATGAGAGACAGACCCATATGTAATACTGCACTAGAAACTAGCAAGATGCTTTCCAAAAGGAAAAAAAGAGTATTCCTCCACATCACACTTTTCTGAATGAGACATCCAAGATAGCTTTCCTTCCAAAAAGGAGAAGAAAATTGCTCTGGTTAGCTAACTGGCCTTTGACAGATTCTCATGGGTGCTCCTTCGTACTATGGAGACCACCCAGTTTATGTAAGGAGTATTGTAGTCTAGCCAACATTGCTCTGCATTTCTGGATAAAATATATGCAGGCTTAGTGTTATTTTCTTTTTGGAAGTAAAGCTAATTTGCATACCTTTCTGGGAAAGATATTAAAATTAGCTTTCCTTCCAAAAAGAGAAGAACACTAAGCCTCTCTTAAGCCAGCAGAAGTCAGATGTCCTAATTTTCTGATATATATTTTTTTCCCAGAGAAGTTTAAGGCCTCTTTCACACTTGCGTTGTTGGGATCCGGCATGCACTTCCGTTGCCGGAGGTGCCCGCCGGATCCGGAAAAACGCAAGTGTACTGAAAGCATTTGAAGACGGAACCGTCTTCCAAATGCTTTCAGTGTTACTATGGCACCCAGGACGCTATTAAAGTCCTGGTTGCCATAGTAGGAGCGGGGAGCAGGGGAGCGGTATACTTACAGTCCGTGCGGCTCCCGGGGCGCTCCAGAATGACGTCAGAGCGCCCCATGCGCATGGATGACGTGATCCATGCGATCACGTGATCCATGCGCTTGGGGCGCCCTGACGTCACTCTGGAGCGCCCGGGGAGCCGCACGGACGGTAAGTATGCTGCTCCCCCGCTCCCCGCTACACTTTACCATGGCTGTCAGGACTTTAGCGTCCCGGCAGCCATGGTAACTACTCTGAAAAAGCTAAATGTCGGCTCCGGCAATGCGCCGAAACGACGTTTAGCTTAAGGCCGGATCCGGATCAATGCCTTCCAATGTGCAGTAATTCCGGATCCGGCCTTGCGGCAAGTGTTCCGGATTTTTGGCCGGAGCAAAAAGCGCAGCATGCTGCGGTATTTTCTCCGGCCAACAAACGTTCCGTTCCGGAACTGAAGAGATCCTGATGCATCCTGAACGGATTTCTCTCCATTCAGAATGCATTAGGATAATCCTGATCAGGATTCTTCCGGCATAGAGCCCCGACGACGGAACTCTATGCCGGAAGACAATAACGCAAGTGTGAAAGAGCCCTTAGCTAGACTACAATACTTCTCGCGCATACTAAGTGATCTCTCTAATGAGTACCCCCAAGAACCTGACAAAGGCCACTCAACTAACCAGGGCAATATTCGCTTGAGACAATCAGTTTCCCATTCCTTTTAGAAATAGAACATTCCTGCATGTCTCATTCAGAGAAGTGTAGTACAGGGACACTCCGTTTCCTTTTGGAAGAGCTGTCTTGCCAAATGGGTCTCTCTTCTAGGACTCTTTTTTTCTTTCTCTTGTACTAGGAGATCTTATTATGTTATATACCAATTTTCAGAGCAATTGGAACATATTTGATTGTGGTAGGATCACATTTTTAGAAAAATGTGGCCAATCGAGTACAAAATGAATTAATAAGAAATTGTTTATCTCTCGTGTGTTTGTTTTCACCGCTGTTTCTCTCTATTCAGCATGGCATGTATTGACAGTGGTGGAAAGACGCAGCAAATGTGTTACATTAAACCTTGATTTCATACTTGCATGGAGGCAGATTTGATCTGGCAGTTTATTCTTAGACAAATAAGACAGCAGCACATTGCTAAGTATGGTGGTAGTTCCACCTCATCTGAATTTTTCCTGAATATTTTATTTTCATAGGCACACATTGCCACCTAGTGGTCAGTTTTGGAAGTGTTTTATGATTTTTTTTATTTATTTCTAATGCCTGTAGAGAAAGTGCCTACATTTACAGGGAGTGCAGAATTATTAGGCAAGTTGTATTTTTGAGGATTAATTTTATTATTGAACAACAACCATGTTCTCAATGAACCCAAAAAACTCATTAATATCAAAGCTGAATATTTTTGGAAGTAGTTTTTAGTTTGTTTTTAGTTTTAGCTATTTTAGGGGATATCTGTGTGTGCAGGTGACTATTACTGTGCATAATTATTAGGCAACTTAACAAAAAACAAATATATACCCATTTCAATTATTTATTTTTACCAGTGAAACCAATATAACATCTCAACATTCACAAATATACATTTCTGACATTTAAAAACAAAAACAAATCAGTGACCAATATAGCCACCTTTCTTTGCAAGGACACTCAAAAGCCTGCCATCCATGGATTCTGTCAGTGTTTTGATCTGTTCACCATCAACATTGCGTGCAGCAGCAACCACAGCCTCCCAGACACTGTTCAGAGAGGTGTACTGTTTTCCCTCCTTTTAAATCTCACATTTGATGATGGACCACAGGTTCTCAATGGGGTTCAGATCAGGTGAACAAGGAGGCCATGTCATTAGATTTTCTTCTTTTATACCCTTTCTTGCCAGCCACGCTGTGGAGTACTTGGACGCGTGTGATGGAGCATTGTCCTGCATGAAAATCATGTTTTTCTTGAAGGATGCAGACTTCTTCCTGTACCACTGCTTGAAGAGGGTGTCTTCCAGAAACTGGCAGTAGGACTGGGAGTTGAGCTTGACTCCATCCTCAACCCGAAAAGGCCCCACAAGCTCATCTTTGATGATACCAGCCCAAACCAGTACTCCACCTCCACCTTGCTGGCGTCTGAGTCGGACTAGAGCTCTCTGCCCTTTACCAATCCAGCCACGGGCCCATCCATCTGGCCCATCAAGACTCACTCTCATTTCATCAGTCCATAAAACCTTAGAAAAATCAGTCTTGAGATATTTCTTGGCCCAGTCTTGACGTTTCAGCTTGTGTGTCTTGTTCAGTGGTGGTCGTCTTTCAGCCTTTCTTACCTTGGCCATGTCTCTGAGTATTGCACACCTTGTGCTTTTGGGCACTCCAGTGATGTTGCAGCTCTGAAATATGGCCAAACTGGTGGCAAGTGGCATCTTGGCAGCTGCACGCTTGACTTTTCTCAGTTCATGGGCAGTTATTTTGCGCCTTGGTTTTTCCACACGCTTCTTGCGACCCTGTTGACTATTTGGAATGAAACGCTTAATTGTTCGATGATCACGCTTCAGAAGCTTTGCAATTTTAAGAGTGCTGCATCCCTCTGCAAGATATCTCACTATTTTTGACTTTTCTGAGCCTGTCAAGTCCTTCTTTTGACCCATTTTGCCAAAGGAAAGGAAGTTGCCTAATAATTATGCACACCTGATATAGGGTGTTGATGTGATTAGACCACACCCCTTCTCATTACAGAGATGCACATCACCTAATATGCTTAATTGGTAGTAGGCTTTCGAGCCTATACAGCTTGGAGTAAGACAACATGCATAAAGAGGATGATGTGGTCAAAATACTAATTTTCCTAATAATTCTGCACGCAGTGTATATGCAATCTTTATAAGAAATTTAGAAATTTTCTTTGAGTATTTAATTATATTTCCTCCAATAAATACAAGTAAAGACATTCCTTAAAGAGGGTTCTGCAGTTTGTTTAAACTGATGATCTATCCTCTGGATAGATCTTCAGCATCTGATCTACAGGGGTCCAACACCTGGGACCCCCGCCGATCAGCTGTTTGAGAAGGCAGCGGCGCTCCAGCAGCGGCGCGGCCTACTCACTGTTTACCGATGGCCCAGTGACGTCACGACTAGTATAATTTGTATTTTCATCATACGTCAGCATGATGAAATGCAAATTATACTAGTGACGTCACGACTAGTATAATTAGTATTTCATCATGCGTCGCTATATGGCGATCCTCAGCAATTAGTCACATCTCTTGATAGCGAACATTTGATTGGCTCAGGCTCCTTTTAAATGATAGGTGAATGCCCGGTTAGACCACTCCTCTTGACGAAGCTTAGGATGCGAAACGCGCGTTGAGGAATTTTGCCACTAGCACCACAGCACTTTAGGTATGTTTTTCGACACATTTCACATAACCTTATCCTTGCGCTTTTGTCTCTGACATTGTTGGAAAAGGGGTTACCCAGTTACAAGCAGCTAGGCTTAGGCATATGATTACTTCATGTTAATTGCATTCTGACACTCACAATTCCCTGGTGCCCGCTGTTATCATTATATTAATAGTGTCATAGTGGTGTGGATTTTAGGTTCTGATTAGTCATGTTAGAATATGGAATAATGAGGCATTTTTAAGTGGCATTAATCTATTGTATTCCCTGCTATTTTGTATCAATTTATATGTTTTAATTATGACATATTAATAAATATTCATAGATAATTAAGGAAGGTTTTTTACTCGTATTTATTGGAGGAGATATTTATATCTTGAGTGTTTCGGTGTGATTTGCACAAAAATATTTGGGATCGAATTTGGTGATAATTATAATATTGTGTTAAAATGTGAATATCTTACTGTAATGTCTAGTGCTGGCTGCCCCTGCAAAAGCTTCTTTTACACAAGGGTATTTGGAAATGTATGTGATGTCGATCCCCAATACATCATCATCAATATGTCATCATCGTATTACAATATTGATGGCTACCTTTCAGATAGAAAATTGAATCTGAAGACAGTCTCTTTGAAATTATGGAATACAGATGAGATATTAATACAGTGTAGATGACATATCACTTGGATGAATTCGTATTTTGAACACTCTCTCTAAACTTTAATGGGTTTTATCTTTCCACAATATGGATGCAAATAGCACATGTTGCATTTTTAAAACGTGCAGGTATTTTATATATGTGTGAATAGCATCATACATTAAAGAGGTTTTCTGGGATTTTCGTAGTGATAGATCATCAATATCAGATTGCCGAGGCACGACACCCCCACTAATCAGCCGGTTAAAGAGAAGGCCGCGCTTTGTGCAACCGCGGCATTCCCTTTGTTTATCTGCTCATCACAGAGGTGAGCAGGTGTAATTACAAGCCGTCCCATTCACTTCTATGAGACGGCTCGTTCCTATGCACTTGAATAGGAAAGAGCCATCTCATTGAAGTGAATTGGACGGCTTCTTGTAATTACACCAGCTCACCACTGCGATGTTGACGGCGAGCAGGTAAACAATGAAGGGAAGGCTGCACTTGGACAGAGTCCAGCCTTCTCTTCAACCAGCTTATCGTCAGGGGCGCTGGGTATTAGACCCCCGCTGATCTGATATTAATGATAGGTCTCAATATTAAAATCCCAGAAAACCCCTTTAACATCAGCTCTGTATCACTGTATAACATCAGGGGCTGTGTCACTGAAAATGGCATTTATCGTGTAGAAAAAGTTAATACAAGGCACTTACTAATGGATTGTGATTGTTTATATAGGTTCCTTTGCTGGCTGGATTCATTTTTCTACTTCATTAAACACTTCTTGTTTCCATTGGATGGTTATGCTTACACACTACAGGAAAAAGCACTGGCCTTTCTGGTGGCCAGGAACGCGGGAGTGCGCATAGCCCAGGCTACACACAACCACCTACGCTAGATTGCAGGGTGGTCGTAACCATGGAAACAAGAAGTGTATAATGTGATAAAAAAATGAATCAAGCCAGCAGAGGATGCAATATGGACAATCACAATACATTAGTAAGTGCCTTCTATTAAATTTCTCTACTTAAGAAATGCCACTTGCTGAGGTGAGGCAACCCCTTATCTAGTAGTGCACATAGAAAAGTAAGTACCCCATAGCAAGGATCAAACCAGGCCCCCCATCCAGGACAGAAGGGTTTACTCAGAAACCCCTTTCAATGACCCTTGGGCCATGTTTTCCACTGCCTCGTTTGCTAAAAGTTGTTCCTTTAGAGTTTAGAGGGTAGAGTCCTGACCAAGTTTTCACGCCAGTAGAAGAGGAGATGATTAGTGTTGAGCGAACTTGTGGTTTAAGTTCGGCATCTAAAGTTCGGCTTCGGGTTATCGAAGAATCCCGACATGGATTCCGAATTCCGTTGCGGTCCGTGGTAGCGGAATCAATAACGGGATTCTTCGATAACCCGAATCCGAACTTTAGACGCCGAACTTAAAACAAAAGTTCGCTCAACACTAGAGATGATCCTAACTGGGCCCCCTCCTGCCCTGGGCCCCATGGTCTGCCGCCAGGGGCGTTGCTAGGGTCTGAAACCATCCGGGGCACAAGCCCACTGTGTTGAAATTGCACATTAAAGGCAAGTTTAAAGGGGTGTTCTGGTTTACGCAAATGAAGTGCAGTACTGCAGACTGCAGTCATTATATAATACCACATTCGGTAACTTTCCAATATCTGTTATGTTTCATTTCCTCACCACTGCAGAAATCTTTGCTTGGGCCCTTTAATATTGATGGGAGTGGACCCTGGGCAAGTCCAAAGATCATTCCCGCACCCCCTTTTGTACTTGTTCCGCTGATCCGCTACTTGCGGGCTGCACGGGCATGAGTTCAATCACTTCGGTGCGCAATCCCGTCCTGCGGCACGTGATCCCGCGAGACCCGTGACCGAACTCATGCCCGCGCAGCCCGCAAGTAGCGGATCAGTGGAACAAGTACAAGGGGGATGCGGGGATGATCTGTGGTGGGTTGCCCAGGTCCAATCAATATTTAAGGGCCCTGGAATAGCCAAATAAATTTTTAAAAAATGCTACCAGCATAACATTCTGGGCACTGGACAAAACATCAGTGGCTCAAGCCATGATTTTTTTGACCTAACGACGCCCCTGTCTGCCGCTATAGTAGTTACACCCCTGACCTTATCATCTTGTAAAAGCACCTTAATCATACTCACTCACTTGGGAGGAAAAAATCTGCCAGTTTTGCTGCAAATGCACTGAATTCTGCTGAAGGTTTCATTCTACTGAGTAAGATTAAGGCATTATTTCTTTCTGATATATTTCTTTCCTTTCTTAGGTCAACCAACAGTCCTTTTCACTTCTCTCTATGACCCAGTGATCACTAAGTGTAGATCATTTATAAAAAAAAAGGTTGCCCTTCTTGGCTTTTTCATTGAATTACGGACAGATTTACCAATAACTTAGAAGAGACAGTTTTGGCATTCTGAGAAAATGCTATGCGTGTGCTATCTGCAGTATCCCTAATACCATACACTTAAAAATCAAATCCAAGCTCTGCACCTGCTAGGCCTCTTTCACACGTCAGTGACTCATGGACATGGGCTGGCTGTGGTCTCCACGAACCACTCATGAATCCATTGACTTTAAAGTGTGTATTCACACATCAATGACACTAGTATGCCCTATTTTTTGTCTGTGATTAGAAATCCCACATTATAGTCTATGGGTCCGGGAGAAACAACATATACAAGGTAAATGCCATCCTGTTTTGCCAAATTTTTTGTGCCTAGGCATCATATTAGGTAGCAACTTGTTGGAAAATGTGGAAATGGACACAATTTAGAAAAATACTAAACTCATGGACATACAGAAATGTTCTGCCCACTATGATGTATTTTCCATGGTGACCTCACAAGACCACATTAGACAGTCTAGAGCACCAGGTTTCACTGCATGAAAGCTAGTTGGCTATTGACCTTAAAGAGCACCTGTCAGAAGGTTCAGTCTTTAAAAACCGGGCATACTACCTAGTGGGGTTAACCCTGATTAAAATGATACCTGTACTGTGAAAATCGGATGTGCTTTCCCAAGAAAAATACTTCTTTACGTTAATGAGGGCTTCAGTGCACCCAGAGGCAGGCCGTAGCCCATCA
The DNA here is from genome assembly GCF_905171765.1 of Bufo bufo. Classification (NCBI taxonomy): domain Eukaryota; kingdom Metazoa; phylum Chordata; class Amphibia; order Anura; family Bufonidae; genus Bufo; species Bufo bufo. The sequence goes on along the minus strand of NC_053391.1, from coordinate 362,670,855 downwards.
AAGCTCCTCAGCAGCTCAGTGTTCCTGTGCTGGCCACCCCACTTGGTGCACTGAAGTACCCATTTACATGAAGAATAAATATCTTTTGTTGCACAAGTTCATTTTTTTATTTTAATCAGCAGAATCAACCCTACCAGACAGTATGCCTGGTTTAATAGGGTTGATCTTGCTGACAGGGCAGCTTACCTTCCAAGCAAAAATCCAAAACCTTGGTCCTTCTTTCTTCTAACATATTCTGTTGGGGGATAGTAAGAAGGTCCCATACATTCTAGGAGTCAAAAGTAGGTGCGGGTCAAAAGCACAGAACAGGTGTAGATCTTTCCATTACACCTTACCTCCGAGTAGGCTTCACTAGCTCACAATAACTGATGGAAATAAGTGATCAAATAACTCAAGTGTGAACTCAACCTTATGTGTATGACCAGCTCTATATGTGCTGTATACATTCCCAACATACAGTAATTAGCTGGATGTGCCTGTTTATTGATATGTCCCAGTTTTACACCTAGTTAGTGAGTGGTTGGATCACACTCTAGCTGGGGAATTTTTCGTGGGTGTCAGGAGACGGTTCCCAGGCCGAGTTGCAATGTAGAGAAAGACTCCTGAAAACCACTTGTTTGCTTTAAGTGCAGTACTTTATTGCATAGGCTGTTTTCCAGTTCACATAAATTAAACGTTTTTCGGCATATACCGTAGCCTTCCTCAGATCACTGGAATAGTTATACAAAATAAAGCAATAAATTTGTGAACAGTGCAAAATTTGCAGTATACATAGTGATGTGAATACGATTTAGGACTTGAATTGGCGGGTGGTCATCCTATTGAGGTGAAGAGTCCCGGGTGGTCATGTGCTAGGTGTGACAAGCACCTACACAGATTGTCCGTATACTTTAGAGGATATCCATAGGTGTATCCGAATGGTATTAGCTTGCCGAAGTACATAAAGGACGTATGTTAAGGGAAGAGGCATTCTTAGATCTTGGCATGAACAGACTATCATATTGGAAACAACAGGATATTACATGCAGTAATAAGAGCTTATACAGACATAGAAAATGGAATATTTACAGAGAACAAGGTTGAGCACGGAGTACAGGCAGTTGTGAGGACATTTAAGGCTTAAGTATGCAGATAATGGTGGCCCCATAAGAAGTAGGGAGATAAACATGTCTATAGAGATGTAGCCGCTTGTGCTGGTATTGTAATATGGACTAAGGTCCGTAGTTTGGGGGCTCTGTGGCCTGGAGGGCGCTTGTGGAATGTAGGCTGCTGCCCTGTATGTTGGCGCCATATTGGGAAAAGTGGTGCTTGCCTTTAAAAAGTTTTACACCTAGACATATTTCCACATCCATATTACAATACAGACATATTTCTACCATAATGATAAACACATCCCAAGATGCTGCACCCTTGAGTATATTTTCCACTACCATTCGGATAAGATCCTAGTCCTTGTTCAAGCTAATTATTTACCTTTCCACTGAACATAGCTTACAATTAGGCTAGGTTCACACCTGAGCGTTTTACAGCGCGTTCCTACGCGCTGTAAGGCTACTTTCACACCTGCGTTCGGGTGTCCGCTCGTGAGCTCCGTTTGAAGGGGCTCACGAGCGGCCCCGAACGCAGCCGTCCAGCCCTAATGCATTCTCAGTGGACGCGGATCCGCTGAGAATGCATCAGTCTGCCAGCGTTCAGCCTCCGTTCCGCTCAGCGAGCGGACACCTGAACGCTGCTTGCAGCGTTCGGGTGTCCGCCTGGCCGTGCGGAGGCAAGCGGATCCGTCCAGACTTACAATGTAAGTCAATGGGGACGGATCCGTTTGAAGATGACACAATATGGCTCAATCTTCAAACGGATCCGCCCCCATTGACTTTCAATGTAAAGTCTGGACGGATCCGTTCAGACTACTTTCACACTTAGAAAGTTATAATGCAGACGGATCCGTTCTGAACGGATGCAAACGTCTGCATTATAGGAGCGGATCCGTCTGATGAAACATCAGACGGACCCGCTCCGAACGCTAGTGTGAAAGTAGCCTAAAACGCTCAACAGGCAAAAACAGTTGTCATTTTATATGCTTTATTAGACAAGAAGGGGGTCCTGTTCAGGATCATCCTTTTTATCCAGAGTGCAGAGCAGCTTTAACCACCTCAGCCCCCCTAGCTTAAACCCCCTTAATGACCAGACCACTTTTTACACTTCTGACCTACACTACTTTCACCGTCATACAACTTACCACCCAAATGAATTTTACCTCCTTTTCTCCTCACTAATAGAGCTTTCATTTGGTGGTATTTCATTGCTGCTGACATTTTTACTTTTTTTTTGTTATTAATCAAAATTGACCGAAATTTTTGCCAAAAAATGACATTTTTCACTTTCTGTTGTAAAAATTTTCAAACAAAACTACATTTCTATATAAATTTTTTTCTAAATTTATTGTTCTACATGTCTTTGATAAAAAAAATGCAATAAGTGTATATTTATTGGTTTGCGCAAAAGTTATAGCGTTTACAAACTATTGTACAAAAATTTGAATTTCCGCATTTTGAAGCAGCTCTGACTTTCTGAGCACCTGTCATGTTTCCTGAGGTTCTACAATGGCCAGACAGTAGAAACACCCTAAGGTACTCGCTGATGGGCATAGTGAGTTCATGGAAGTTTTTATTTTTTGTCACAAGTTAGCGGAAAATTATTTTTTATTTATTTTTCTTTCTTACAAAGTCTCATATTCCACTAACTTGTGACAAAAAATAAAATTTTACATGAACTCGCCATGCCCCTCACGGAATCCAAATGCGTAAATATTTTTTGACATTTATATTCCAGACTTCTCCTCACGCTTTAGGGCCCCTAGAATGCCAGGGCAGTATAAATACCCCACATGTGACCCCATTTCGGAAAGAAGACACCCCAAGGTATTCCGTGAGGGGCATATTGAGTCCATGAAAGATTGAAATTTTTGTCCCAAGTTAGCGGAAAGGGAGACTTTGTGAGAAAAAATAAATAAATATCAATTTCTGCTAACTTGTGCCAAAAAAAAAAAATTTCTATGAACTCGCCATGCCCCTCATTGAATACCTTGGGGTGTCTTCTTTCCAAAATGGGGTCACATGTGGGGTATTTATACTGCCCTGGCATTTTAGGGGCCCTAAAGCGTGAGAAGAAGTCTGGAATATAAATGTCTAAAAATTTTTACGCATTTGGATTCCGTGAGGGGTATGGTGAGTTTATGTGAGATTAAATTTTTTGTCACAAGTTAGTGGAATATGAGACTTTGTAAGAAAAAACAAAAAAAAAAAAACAATTTCCGCTAACTTGTGCCAAAAAAAAAAATCTTCTATGAACTCGCCATGCCCCTCAAAAGTGATCTTTATAGCGGCGCAGCGATTTTACGGTGTTTTTGCAGTGATCAGAAAAAAAAAATTCTGTCACTGCGGTCGGGTGGACTGAACGCAAGTGTGCGCACAAGATCAGGCCTGATCGGGCGAACACTGCGTTTTTTGTAGAGCCTATAGAACATGTCCTATTCTTGTCCGCAATTGCGGACAAGAAAAGGCATTTTCTATATAGTTCTGGCAATGTGCGGATCCGCAAAATGCGGAAAGCACATTGCCGGTGTCCGCGTTTTGCGGATCCGCGGTGTCCGTGTTTTGCGGATCCGCGGATCCGCAAAACACATACGGACGTCTGAATGAGCCTTACAGGGGGGTGATCAATGACAGGGGGGTGATCAGGGAGTCTATATGGGGTGATCACCCCCCTGTAAGGCTCCATTCAGACGTCCGTATGTGTTTTGCGGATCCGTGGATCCGCAAAACACATACGGACGTCTGAATGGAGCCTTACAGGGGGGTGATCAATGACAGGGGGGTGATCAGGGAGTCTATATGGGGTGATAACCCCCCTGTAAGGCTCCATTCAGAATGGAGCCTTACAGGGGGGTGATCAATGACAGGGGGGTGATCAGGGAGTCTAATATGGGGTGATCAGGGGTTAATAAGGGGTTAATAAGTGACGGGGGGTGTGGTGTAGTGGTGTTTGGTGCTACTTACAGAGCTGCCTGTGTCCTCTGGTGGTCGATCCAAGCAAAAGGGACCACCAGAGGACCAGGTAGCAGGTATATCAGACTCTGTTAACAAAACAGCGTCTAATATACCTTTTTGGGGTTAAAAAAATCGCATCTACAGCCAGCCAGTGAATGATCGCCGCTGGCAGGCTGTAGATCCACTCGTTTACCTCCCGATCCTGTGAACGCACGCTCCTGTGTGCGCGCGTTCACAGGAAATCTCGCGTCTCGCGAGATGATGCGCCGATGCGTCTAGGAGGAATAACCCGGCCGCCCGCAGGACGCATCCCTGCGTTAGGCGGTCGGGAGGTGGTTAAAGAGTGTCCCTCACTGTGGATGACCTGTCTTGTCCTTCATTACACAGACAGCCTATTGATTTGAATGAGTACTGTGTAATGCTTGATTTCACCTATGGTGGCGCTGCAGGGATATTTAACACTTTCTACACAGATTACATGAGTTTGCTGGGGACAAAGCAAGTGAGCAACATTAAATAGAAATACAAATTACAAAAATTTAATTAATCTGTTCTCTCAATTTACTCAGTATTGTGTGAAAGGGTTTTGGGGTTAAACATTACTTAATCACAGACAGAACATACAGTCAACGGCTGTGTGATCAGGATTTAGCATACGTAACTCTAAAAGATGAGGGATGAGGAATGTGGATCTTTTGGTAGACACAGAAGCAACAGCAAACCTGGGATATGGAACAGAACCAGTCAGTGAGGTAATCCGGCAGCCTAGAACCAAGCAAGGAAGGCTCCGCAAAGGCACATCAGTAAATGTGGAGTAGAAGAGTTGAATTCATGTCTGAAGTATGAACTGGAACCTGGAACGCAGACACCAGATGCTGGGTAGTGTTGGGCGAGAATTCGCAAATATTTAGAATATAGTGATATATATTCGTATTTTCGAATATTCTACTTTTTTTTTCATCTGAACCCATGATCCCTCCCTGCTTCGTGCTTGTGGGCCAATGAGAAGGCTGCAATGTCTTTGTCTGAGCTTAGCAACATCCCTAGCAACCAATAGGAAAGTTGACTACCCCTTACTATATATGTAGTGTCCCACTAGGTGAATGTGGGCTCTACACAAGGGTCAATTGGGCCACGTGGTACTCCTACTCCTGAGGGACAGTGGCAGTATATTTAACCATCCATTTTAATGTATTTTCTATATGTTTTTATATGTATTGTTCCCCTGTGATATGTACAGCAGGCCTATTAGGGTGTAGTTAGGCATCCTAGGCACTAGGGGGAGCCAGTGAACACTTACTATAAATACTTAGACCCAGAGAGGGAGGAGTTAGGCCTCTTTCACACGACCGTTTTTTTTTTGCGTTTTGCGGGCCGTTTTTTGCGGTCCGTATACGGTGCGTATACGGTCCATATACGGAACCATTCATTTCAATGGTTCCGCAAAAAAACGGAATGTACTCCGTATGTATTCCGTTTCCGTATTTCCGTTTTTCCGTTCCGTTGAAAGATAGAACATGTCCTATATTTGGCCGCAAATCATGTTCCGTGGCTCCATTAAAGTCTATGGGTCCGCAAAAAAAACGGAATGCATACGGAAATGCATCCGTATGTCTTTCGTATCCGTTCCGTTTTTTGCGGAACCATCTATTGAAAATGTTATGCCCAGCCCAATTTTTTCTATGAAATTACTGTATACTGTATATGCCATATGGAAAAACGGAACGGAAAAACGGAACGGAAACGGAAACACAACTGAAACAAAAAACGGAACAACGGATCCGTTTAAAACGGACCGCAAAACACTGAAAAAGCCATACGGTCGTGTGAAAGAGGCCTTAGTCTGTAGTCAGGAGTCTGTGGACACAGAAGTGAGAGGGCATCTTAGCCAGAGATATGCTGAGGGCCTCCTCCTGACATGCAGCTAGACAGTCCAGGCTTCTAGTTGCTACCAGGAGGCTAGTGAAGGATCGTAGCGTGCCTGCGGATAATGAGTTAGCTCAGAAGATTTACCAGATGACAGGGATCTCAAGTCTCCCGGAGGTTCAGGGAGTCTCCCGCTATTAGATAGCGGCTCCCTGACACCCGCATGTGAAACAATATATCCCGGAAAGGTTTACTGATAGCAGAGCAGAGAGATAAGAGAAGTGACAGGACAGAGTTTAGATTACAGGTTGAATTAACCCTTTAGGGTCAAATTGGCTTCTCAAGGAGACATATGTTAAAAGCATCCTTTCTTCTGTCTCATTCAGTAGCTACAGAACTATTGAGAGAGATGTATTTTTTTTAAATACATTTACACATTTAACCCTCCATTTTAATTATATTATTTACCCCAGTGTTAAATTCACACCCCCTGGATGCTTGTTTTTTTCCTACAGTGGGGTAGATAATTACACACAGGGTTTTAAAGAATAAACTTCCTGACTCAGACCAAGAGCCGACTCAGCGAGTCAGCAAGTGAATGGAAGCATCCGCGCATGCGCATTCTAAGCTTCGGTTCACTTGCTTCTTGTCAGCTTAGCGAATGAACCGAAGATTCGATTCATGAATCGGTTCATTTGAATGAACTGATTCAAATGAACCGATTCATGTGAAAGATCCGAACTTCCCATCTCTACTTTACTCGCAGTAAACCTTTCCGGCAACCTGTAGTAGTGTCCCCTTCTCGGCGCGTGCGCACAGTTCAAGAAGAAGCCGATGCCAGCAGTCCGCAACGGCGCATCAGGCTGAGACTGTGCGCACGCGCGGGATCTCAAAGCGGGAGGAGGGAGGGAGAGGGAGAACTGAGGAGTAGAAGGCGGCGCTGGGCACGAGCGGCGATGCGTGCGGCCGGGCACCATGCATCCACAGACCTCCCCTGCTTGGGCACCTTAATTCAATGATTGATAGGTTAGTAAAACCTGTTTTTCCGCAGAATAAAGCCACAAATAGCTTTTATAAGGCCACCTTAGAAATCAGAATGCTGCCCTGGACATGAGCAGATGTTTAGCTCACAGGGCTTATAGGTGGTGACAGAATCCCTTTAACCATATACATAAACATGATAATTTGGGGCAGGGTAATGAGCCCAGTCCTCCACACCATACAGGGAGTGCAGAATTATTAGGCAAGTTGTTTTTTTATGGATTAATTTTATTATTGAACAACAACCATGTTCTCAATGAACCCAAAAAAACTCATTAATATCAAAGCTGAATATTTTTGGAAGTAGTTTTTAGTTTGTTTTTAGTTTTACCTATTTTAGGGGATATCTGTGTGTGCAGGTGACTATTACTGTGCATAATTATTAGGCAACTTAACAAAAAACAAATATATACCCATTTCAATTATTTATTTTTACCAGTGAAACCAATATAACATCTCAACATTCACAAATATACATTTCTGACATTCAAAAACAAAACAAAAACAAATCAGTGACCAATATAGCCACCTTTCTTTGCAAGGACACTCAAAAGCCTGCCATCCATGGATTCTGTCAGTGTTTTGATCTGTTCACCATCAACATTGCGTGCAGCAGCAACCACAGCCTCCCAGACACTGTTCAGAGAGGTGTACTGTTTTCCCTCCTTGCAAATCTCACATTTGATGATGGACCACAGGTTCTCAATGGGGTTCAGATCAGGTGAACAAGGAGGCCATGTCATTAGATTTTCTTCTTTTATACCCTTTCTTGCCAGCCACGCTGTGGAGTACTTGGACGCGTGTGATGGAGCATTGTCCTGCATAAAAATCATGTTTTTCTTGAAGGATGCAGACTTCTTCCTGTACCACTGCTTGAAGAAGGTGTCTTCCAGAAACTGGCAGTAGGACTGGGAGTTGAGCTTGACTCCATCCTCAACCCGAAAAGGCCCCACAAGCTCATCTTTGATGATACCAGCCCAAACCAGTACTCCACCTCCACTTTGCTGGCGTCTGAGTTGGACTGGAGCTCTCTGCCCTTTACCAATCCAGCCACGGGCCCATCCATCTGGCCCATCAAGACTCACTCTCATTTCATCAGTCCATAAAACCTTAGAAAAATCAGTCTTGAGATATTTCTTGGCCCAGTCTTGACGTTTCAGCTTGTGTGTCTTGTTCAGTGGTGGTCGTCTTTCAGCCTTTCTTACCTTGGCCATGTCTCTGAGTATTGCACACCTTGTGCTTTTGGGCACTCCAGTGATGTTGCAGCTCTGAAATATGGCCAAACTGGTGGCAAGTGGCATCTTGGCAGCTGCACGCTTGACTTTTCTCAGTTCATGGGCAGTTATTTTGCGCCTTGGTTTTTCCACACCCTGTTGACTATTTTGAATGAAACGCTTGATTGTTCGATGATCACGCTTCAGAAGCTTTGCAATTTTAAGAGTGCTGCATCCCTCTGCAAGATATCTCACTATTTTTGACTTTTCTGAGCCTGTCAAGTCCTTCTTTTGACCCATTTTGCCAAAGGAAAGGAAGTTGCCTAATAATTATGCACACCTAATATAGGGTGTTGATGTCATTAGACCACACCCCTTCTCATTACAGAGATGCACATCACCTAATATGCTTAATTGGTAGTAGGCTTTCAAGCCTATACAGCTTGGAGTAAGACAACATGCATAAAGAGGATGATGTGGTCAAAATACTAATTTGCCTAATAATTCTGCACTCCCTGTAGAGCAAAGCGTGCAGATACTGCATATGTTTGGAAAATGTAATAAAAAGTTTGTGAAAGAAAAAAAAAGAAAACCTCCCTGAAATGAGAAGTGCACCTCCCTGAAATGAGTTTTTGCAGGTTGGGATGTCTGCCATGAGAAGAGTTACCTCCTGGGAGAAAACCTGCAGTTCCCACCAAGCCATGCAGAGCCAGTCTTACCAGCTAGTACAAGTAAGCTGAAGGGCAGAAGGAGTAGTAATGTAAAGCAAGGATAAATACGAGAGGAAGATTGTTTACCAAGGATAAAAGCCAGCATTGAGGTATCCGGGCCTTGGGATAAAAAACAGACAGGAGTTCTAAGGAACAGTGTACACTATTTCTGAGGAGAAGGTACAGCCTGATTCTGAGTGTGTTGTTGTTTACCCTCTGAGTATACCTGCCATAATTGTGAAAGCCTCCTTGTGAAGTGTATCTGAGATATGGAACTGATTTGACACCCAACTGTACAAAGTTGAACTGTTTTCAGTAAAGCAAAGTTTGGTTCACCATACCATCTGTGTACCTCACTTATTACAACTATCAATCGGTGTGCCACCGTTACAGGCACTGGCGTCACGAACCTTAAAAGGACCTTGCCCCAGGCACATAAAACACCTGCAACATCCAGAGCACCTCATCCACCACCAGGCCTGGTCCCTAAATACAGAGTGTGCCCCAGAGGACTCCTGTGCCAGCCTCTCCTTCACTGCTATACACTGCGTGCAGAATTATTAGGCAAATGAGTATTTTGACCACATCATCCTCTTTATGCATGTTGTCTTACTCCAAGCTGTATAGGCTCGAAAGCCTACTACCAATTAAGCATATTAGGTGATGTGCATCTCTGTAATGAGAAGGGGTGTGGTCTAATGACATCAACACCCTATATTAGGTGTGCATAATTATTAGGCAACTTCCTTTCCTTTGGCAAAATGGGTCAAAAGAAGGACTTGACAGGCTCAGAAAAGTCAAAAATAGTGAGATATCTTGCAGAGGGATGCAGCGCTCTTAAATTTGCAAAGCTTCTGAAGCGTGATCATCGAACAATCAAGCGTTTCATTCAAAATAGTCAACAGGGTCGCAAGAAGCGTGTGGAAAAACCAAGGCGCAAAATAACTGCCCATGAACTGAGAAAAGTCAAGCGTGCAGCTGCCAAGATGCCACTTGCCACCAGTTTGGCCATATTTCAGAGCTGCAACATCACTGGAGTGCCCAAAAGCACAAGGTGTGCAATACTCAGAGACATGGCCAAGGTAAGAAAGGCTGAAAGACGACCACCACTGAACAAGACACACAAGCTGAAACGTCAAGACTGGGCCAAGAAATATCTCAAGACTGTTTTTTATAAGGTTTTTTGGACTGATGAAATGAGAGTGAGTCTTGATGGGCCAGATGGATGGGCCCGTGGCTGGATTGGTAAAGGGCACAGAGCTCCAGTCCGACTCAGACGCCAGCAAGGTGGAGGTGGAGTACTGGTTTGGGCTGGTATCACCAAAGATGAGCTTGTGGGGCCTTTTCGGGTTGAGGATGGAGTCAAGCTCAACTCCCAGTCCTACTGCCAGTTTCTGGAAGACACCTTCTTCAAGCAGTGGTACAGGAAGAAGTCTGCATCCTTCAAGGAAAACATGATTTTCATGCAGGACAATGCTCCATCACACGCGTCCAAGTACTCCACAGCGTGGCTGGCAAGAAAGGGTATAAAAGAAGAAAATCCAATGACATGGCCTCCTTGTTCACCTGATCTGAACCCCATTGAGAACCTGTGGTCCATCATCAAATGTGAGATTTACAAGGAGGGAAAACAGTACACCTCTCTGAACAGTGTCTGGGAGGCTGTGGTTGCTGCTGCACGCAATGTTGATGGTGAACAGATCAAAACACTGACAGAATCCATGGATGGCAGGCTTTTGAGTGTCCTTGCAAAGAAAGGTGGCTATATTGGTCACTGATTTGTTTTTGTTTTGTTTTTGAATGTCAGAAATGTATATTTGTGAATGTTGAGATGTTATATTGGTTTCACTGGTAAAAATAAATAATTGAAATGGGTATATACTTGTTTTTTGTTAAGTTGCCTAATAATTATGCACAGTAATAGTCACCTGCACACACAGATATCCCCCTAAAATAGCTAAAACTAAAAACAAAAAAACTACTTCCAAAAATATTCAGCTTTGATATTAATGAGTTTTTTGGGTTCATTGAGAACATGGTTGTTGTTCAATAATAAAATTAATCCTCAAAAATACAACTTGCCTAATAATTCTGCACTCCCTGTACGCCTGCCCAGGGTTTTCCTACAGAACTGTGAGTAACCCTCGCTTGCCCATTAACCGTGACCTCACAATCGCAATACCCTGCGGGTCTGGCGTGCTGCATAAAAGCACCTCCCAGCAGCCATTTTCTACAGTGTTTTAAAGTTCTGAGAGAGACAGCAGTGTCATTGCTGTGCTCTGTGCTTTCCACTCATTACAGTAGATAGTTAGTTAGCTTATATATATAATACAGATAGTTAGTGGGAGATAGTCAGTGTAGGTTAGATCCTGATATAGTGTAGCTGATAGGCTCCAGTGCAGGGTGTTAGGTAGTGTGATAGGTTCTGCTGTCCATACATACATGTTGCATACATAGTGCTGTGATGTCACAACAATACATAGTGCACCAATCAGTAATATGTAGTCATACCTGATCAAATGTGAAGTTTCACGTATTGCGCCAAAATATTCGCATCATTAGCACCAATTAGCGCAATAGCAAATATATTGGAGCACTCTATCTGTATATAAAGCTATTGTGATGTTCTTCCATGCCAACCATTTTCTCCAGTCTCAGGAAGCTTCTAGCAGCTTGAAAAATGTAGCAAAAGTGACCCACGCCTGTATTGCACGCGCATTACGCGAATATTACATTGCTGATTTTCGCAATGAAGAAAATAATCACACATTCTCAAATTCGCGAATATGTAACGAATATTCTACAAAATATTCACGAAATATTGCGAATTTGAATATTGCCCCTGCCGCTCATCACTAATGCTGGGGTGTAGACATAGGAGCGGGAGCGTAGACACAGGAACCGGAGCGTAGACAAAGTCGGACATGGTTAAGAATGTAGACAAGTAAGAGCAGTTCAAGAGTCCAACTTAGTAACCAAGGGACAAGGCAGACCATAGTCATTAATAGCCCGTAGTATAACAAATGTCAGTAGCAACTAGAAAGAAACTTGGAACAGGGTGGCTTGGGGCAACATCCACGAGAACAGAGGACCAGATGGATCCATCCAGGATTACACTTATGAAATGTACATAACGCCTGAGGCCCTCAATGACGGAACTTGCTGGATATTTATAGCAGATCTTGATTAACATAATGGAAACAGCAATGCAGCAGAACTTAAAACGAGGGAAGAGTTTAACCACTGCTTTGTTGGTATAGCAGGGTATGGCTGAGAAGTCGGCTAATGAGGCAGCTTCGTATTTCGATACAGTAATTTCTGTGAATAAATAAAGTGACACGTGATAGAGGCAAGACGAAGCAAGTCGCACGAAATTTGCTGAAACTTCGGAAAGACCTCTGCGGAGGCCATACATTTTACAGTAAGACTGAGCCTATATATTCTTAACGTGGTTTTTAAAAGAATTGGGTTCGGATACAGCACTCTAAACCTGATTCGCTCAACTCTAATAACATAAAGACATAGCGGTGCTGGTTTGTAGCCAGGAAAGCAGAATTGAAAAAGAGCAGACCTGAATGGGCCAAACGAGTCAAAAAGGCACCCAGTCAGCAAGGAGAAGTGAGTAACAATGCAGTTTGTGACAAAGATTGCTTCACATACTGGAAAAGTTAAATACTAAATATACTGGGGAAATACAGGTGCTTAACAAAGACAAACACCCAAACACAGTTTGAAACCAAGAAGATTTTAAGTGTGTTTCCTCCTAGTGGTACATTTCATAAAATCAATAAACTATATGTAGTTTGTGTAGAGCAGTGAAAATAGAATAATTCTAGTGAAGGGTTTTATATCAGTAAAAGAGAGCTCTTCTTGGGAATCAATCTTTTAAAACTCTATTTTCACCTCTATGATTTCATAAAGGTGCTGTGAGACAGATTGGAAGTCAACCAGGAGATAAAGATAGACTATTGTCCCCAAACCAGTAGTAATAAAAAAATAAAAAATAAAAAAGACTGCACGAACATCCTCAGCTTAGAGGTGTCAAGGTGCTATTATTTATACGTTAAGACATTAGCTTTCCTGTCACATGTGTTAAATTATAGTACTGGATATTTTCTTAATCCATAACAAGGGTATAAAGAAAAAGGACAAAATCATACCGTGGTATGGCGTAAAGCAACATGGATCAAACTTAAAGAGGCTCTGCTACCAGGATCAACCCTATTAAGGCCTCTTTGACACTGGCGTGTGCGGCCTGTTGGCGTATTGCGGCCCGCAAAATGCGGGCCGCAATACATCGGAGCCGTTCCGTGGGCATTCCACATCACGGATGCGGACCCATTCACTTGAATGGGTCCGCAAATCCGGAGATGCGGAATGGTGCGGAACGGAACCACGAAACAAAAGCACTACGGAGTGCTTCCGTGGGGTTTCGTCCCGTACTTCCGTTCCGCAAAAAGATAGAGCATGTCCTATCTTTTTGCGCAACGGCCGGATCGCGGACCCATTCAAGTGAATGGGTCCGCGATCCGCTGCGGCTGCCCAACGGACTGTGCTCGTGCATTGCGGCCCGCCTTTTGCAGGCCGCTGCACGACCACGGCCCGCACACGCCAGTGTGAAAGAGGCCTAAAGCAGACATACTGCCTGGTAGGGCTGATCATGCTTATTAAAACTATACCTTTCCTTTGTACGTTAAACGGCTGCAGAGTCTGCGTTTTTATTCATATACAAATAACTAAAACCTTTTGACATGGTTTTAAATAAAAAAGAAAAAAAATTGAAAACAAACAAAATATACCAACAACCAGGGATGTCTATATTCAAGGCAGATCACTATACCACTAAGCTATAGCATTACCACATAAAGATGTATGGTTTTCTATGCTTAGTAACTCACAGAACAGGTGTCTTCATAATCATCCATTGTCCCTGTGAATACAGCGGTATTATGTATATAAGATTTCTGAGCAGATCAAAGTGTGATGAAGCTAAGAAAAGGCAGACTTTATGATAAATTACGGTACTTCTCGCCCCATAAGATGCACTTTTTTACACCCCAAAGTGTGGAGAAAATGCCAGTGCATCTTATGGGGTGAATACTAATGAGTGCTTCCATTATGGAAGTACAAGAGGACCGGGAAGTAGTGAATGCAGCGCTCCACGGGCTCTATACTCACCATTTTCTGGTCCTCTGCCGTTGGCTGTGCTGTGACTGCACACAGCATAAGGGCGTCAGTGCTCTGTGACCTCATGCTGTGTGCATCGGGTTACAGCAGAGCACGCGGCGGGAAGAGATGGAACTGGATCCTGGGAGCGGAGGTGGCAGCGTCTGGAGCAGTAGAGGTAAATGGATTGTTTATTTTATTTACTTTGAGAAAGGGGGTCTGTACTGAGGTCTAGGCGTCATTCACATTTAGGGGTCTGATCTGAGGTCTTAATGGGGGGTTTATTCATAATGGGGCTGTTGTCTGAGATCTGGAGGTCATTCACATTGGGGGTCTGATTTGAGGTCTGAATGGGGGATTCTTATTCATATTGGGGCTCTGATTTGAGGTCTGGCGTTCATTCATATTGGGGTCTGAGCTGAGGTCTGATTGAGGGTCTTATTAACATTAGCGATCTGGTCTGAGGTCTAATGAAAAATATGTTTTTTCTTCTCCTCTGAAACCCAGGTGTGTCTTATGGGCAAGTGTGTCTTATAGGGCGAAAAATACAGTCAGGTCCATAAATATTGGGACATCAACACAATTCTAGCATTTTTGGTTCTATACACCACCACAATGGATTTGAAATGAAACGAGCAAGATGTGCTTTAACTGCAGACTGTCAGCTTTAATTTGAGGGTATTTACATCCAAATCAGGTGAACGGTGCAGGAATTACAACAGTTTGCATATGCGCCTCCCACTTGTTAAGGAACCAAAAGTAATGGGACAGAATAATAATCATAAATCAAACTTTCACTTTTTAATACTTGGTTGCAAATCCTTTGCAGTCAATTACAGCCTGAAGTCTGGAACGCATAGACATCACCAGACGCTGGATTTCATCCCTGGTGATGCTCTGCCAGGCCTCTACTGCAACTGTCTTCAGTTCCTGCTTGTTCTTGGGGCATTTTCCCTTCAGTTTTGTCTTCAGCAAGTGAAATGCATTCTCAATCGGATTCAGGTCAGGTGATTGACTTGGCCATTGCATAACATTCCACTTCTTTCCCTTAAAAAACTCTTTGGTTGCTTTTGCAGTATGCTTTGGGTCATTGTCCATCTGCACTGTGAAGCGCCGTCCAATGAGTTCTGAAGCATTTGGCTGAATATGAGCAGATAATATTGCCCGAAACACTTCAGAATTCATCCTGCTGCTTTTGTCAGCAGTCACATCATCAATAAATACAAGAGAACCAGTTCCATTGGCAGCCATTCATCCCTACACCATGACACTACCACCACCATGCTTCACTGATGAGGTGGTATGCTTAGGATCATGAGCAGTTCCTTTCCTTCTCCATACTCTTTTCTTCCCATTACTCTGGTACAAGTTGATATTGGTCTCATCTGTCCATAGGATGTTGTTCCAGAACTGTGAAGGCTGGCCTTCCTGTTTTTGAGGCTCACCAATGGTTGACATCTTGTGGTGAACCATCTGTATTCACTCTGGTGAAGTCTTCTCTTGATTGTTGACTTTGACACACATACACCTACCTCCTGGAGAGTGTTCTTGATCTGGCTAACTGTTGTGAAGGGTGTTTTCTTTACCAGGGAAATAATTCTTCGGTCATCCACCACAGTTGTTTTCCGTGGTCTTCCGGGTCTTTTGGTGTTGCTGAGCTCACCAGTGTGTTCCTTCTTTTTAAGAATGCAGAAAGAAGTTGAGAAAAATCCAGCTCCACTTTAAAGGAATGTGCGTTTATTCAGCTTGCGGTTAAAAACTCATCCACAAAATACAAAAATTAGCAGTCTTGACAAGACTGCTAATTTTTGTATTTCGAGGATGAGTTTTTAACCGCAAGCTGAATAAACGCACTTTCCTTTAAAGTGGAGCTGGATTTTTCTCAACTTCTTTCTGCATTTGCTGCCCGCACCTGACACGGGCCATCCGTGCTCACAACCAAAGGAAGGGCAGGTGAGAGCTGCTACATTTCTCTTTTCTTTTTAAGAATGTTCCAAACAGTTGTTTTGGCCACGCCTAATGTTTTTGCTATCTTTCTGATGGGTTTGTTTTGTTTTTTCAGCCTAATGATGGCTTGCTTCACTGATAGTGACAGCTCTTTGGATCTCATTTTGAGAGTTGACAGCAACAGATTCCAAATGCAAATAGCAGACTTGAAATGAACTCTTGACCTTTTATCTGCTCATTGTAATTGAGATAATGAGGGAATAACACACACCTGGCAATGGAACAGCTGAGAAGTCAATTGTCCCATTACTATTGGTTCCTTAACAAGTGGGAGGCACATATGCAAACTGTTGTAATTCCTACACCGTTCACCTGATTTGGATGTAAATACCCTCAAATTAAAGCTGACAGTCTGCAGTTAAAGCACATCTTGTTAGTTTCAGTTCAAATCCATTGTGGTGGTGTATAGAGGCAAAAATGTTACAATTGTGTCGATGTCCCAATATTTATGGACCTCACTGTATGGTAGAATTTTTGGAAAATATATCAGATAGTAAAGACATTGTTCAACATGCTTGCCATTGATTAACTGTATATTTGGATCAATAATACCTCTTTGACAAGCAAGAGGAAAGAATACAGGTTGGATATTCCTTTTTGGATTTTGTATAATAGCTTAATAGATTGAAGCCTATCATTCCTCATTACTACCTAATTTTGACCCAGGTTCAGTTCATTGTAACCTTACTTCCAGATAACACTAGGTTCTCTTAAATGTGCTGTCTCGATAAAAAAGAAAATATTTTAAGAATTCTGTAAAAAATAAAAATAAAAATCATACCCACCTCATTGATCACCTCTGCCTCCTGATGACTCTCAACATGCTGGAAATGATCACCTGAGGCGAGTAATTTTATTGCCCAGGCAAGCCCTTTGAAACAAGCCCCAATCTGGACCCTAAAAAGAAGGCACGACCACCTGTTGGAAAATGTCAACACTGTAGATAAGGGCTTCTTACTATTTTTGTACTGGCCTGGCCCTTCCCACTGGCTAAAGTTCATAGCAAAATTAAAAATGAGTTTTTTAGTTTTTTTTTATCTTCTCCTGAACCCACTAAAACATTACCTGTAAATTAGAAAGTAGTTTATTATGTTGCTAAACCAGAAATTGGTACAACCATAGAAAGGCCAAGAGCGTTTTCCTGTAGTGTTCATGCAATATGGACACTCACAATAAATTTGTAAGTGTCTTGTATTAACTTTCCCTACATGAAAAATGCCTTTTGCTGACGTGAGACAACCCCTTAAAAGCTCCTTTCCCAGCTGGGGGATGCCAAACCAGTGAGGCTCACCTCACATGTTCAGAAGCTCTGCTTTAGAAAATGTCTAGCTTTTAATTCCATAAAACCATGTAAGTGTCCCACATACATGAGTAAGGGCCACTCCAAATTGCTATATGCCCTTTCATGTGATCTTGCATAAATGACTAATTTCCTCTGTATATGCTGCTATATTCCTATCACAGGCTGTTAAAATGCATTACACACTACCAACACTAGAGGTCAGTATAACATTATATATATATATATATATATATATATATGTCAGCCACAGGAAGTTAGATAGGAGAGGAGTTGAGGGAGGAGTGAGGAGTCTAGGAGACAGACTGTGTCTCTTTTTTCCTGGACCTTGCCCCAGGAGTTAATCTACTTGTGGAGATTAGAGCAGTCCCAGTTTATGGACTCCACAGCACCAAGTGACCGGGAGAAGCCTAAAAGCACCTGGTCACAGCCTGGCAACTAAGTACAAAATTGGGAGTTATCATTTCTTTATGGACCATAGTTCGGACAACCTTTTTAAAGAATGGAGCAGAGAGTTTGCCTGTCATGAGGGAGACTGCCCTTGGGTTGTATACTATTATTACCAGAGGATCCATATTATTGCAAGACTAAAAAGTCTAAAAACCTACATACTACACCTCACAGAGCCTGTTAATTGGGATTTGCAGCTTTACCATCTATGTCAACTTCATGTAATGCAAAATACTGCTACCAATTGCTATTTACTGCAAGACTACAACTGACAAGCAAAGTTCCTGTTTGGTTCAACTACGGCCTCCCTCATCATTCAATTTCATCTCCTCATTGCACCTCACAGTGCTGGCGTCACAAACACAGGGGCCCAGCCACCAAATCACCCTAAGCGTTACCCAATTACCATCAAGGGCACCTCAACTTCCATCTGGCTGTGTTTCCTGCTATAGAGAGTGCCCCAGAGGATTTAGTGCTGTCTTCCCCTGCACGCCGGCCCATGGGACAACTTAACTGTGAGTACTACTACCCCCACTAGGCTCATCATCAACAGTATGCACTCACTAGATGACCCCTAGGGTGTCCGGGCGCTGCATAAGGACATACAGTAGGTACATTTTTTTGTTGACTGCAAACACAATGCTATTTAAAATTAAAGGCAAACTAGGAGTAATACACAGTATGGTTGTATATGCATTTGTAAGCAAATACATGTAGGGGGAATAAAAGGGCAATTTAGGGATGGGATAAGTGAATTTCAACAGTGTTAGGCTGTGTTCACATCACATTCTTGTCCAGGTAAATTCAGGTAATTCCAAAGGGTTATATATATTTGTGTAAGGGGCTTACGGTAGTACAGTGAAGAGCCCTGGGAAAGCAGGGAATGAGTGTAGTCGGTTGTGGTGTGCCGAAACCGAGGATGAGGTAGGCCTGAGAAAGAAGAGGGCCTACCCAAGGAAAAGATATGGAAGAAATGAGTTGTAAATGAGTGGAGTGGTGGGAGGGTCAAAGCTCAGACCTCAATGATGCAGGAGCCAGGTAAGGTGAGTGCCCTAAATAGGCTGGAGGCGGACCTCAGCCCCTCCCACAAATCCAGGCAATCTGCCTTAATACTTGTGTAAGGGGCTTACGGTAGTACAGTGAAGAGCCCTGGGAAAGCAGGGAATGAGTGTAGTCGGTTGTGGTGTGCCGAAACCGAGGATGAGGTAGGCCTGAGAAAGAAGAGGGCAAAAATGGAAATAACCAGTTTATTGTAGCCAATTGATGTATCAATAGCTTGACCCGACATGTTTTGGAAAGCCACTCTTAAACTCTTGTGTTGGATTGGGGAATGTATTGCGCGTAAGCGGATGACTCCCAGCGCCCCAATCCCCTGATGCCATGAGTGAGGATGTTGGCACTGGAGGACGTGGACGTGGCTCCAATGCGAAAGGAGTGCCCTGAGTAGTTGGCTGCGTTGAGGCCTAGTTGTGTGAGGGATGACCCGACATGGGTCATGAAGGTGGTGGTGGTGAGTACCGAACCATGTAGTTGAAGTAGCGGTTGAGAGGGTAGAACTTGTGACGCTGATTGTGAGCATCCAGGACCCTGACTGGACACCATCTGTTGTGCGTGGGGTAATATGAAATGTTGACGGGTAAGTGCTGACTATTCTTGGAGTGAGGTAAGGACAGGATGTAGTGAACCATGTGTTTTGACAAGTGGGAGACAAGAAGACAAGGTGAGGTTCGGGTCGTGGAGGCTGTAGTGAATTTCCCGGAACTCAGGAATCCGTAGAAGGTCAAGTAAATGCCGTATTGATGATGGAGTTGGTATCTGTTTCCAGAGGCGTGGCGTCCAGTAAGTCGGATAATGCTTTGAAGATATGATTGATTATGGGTAGCCTCTGGGCTGGACGTGCGGGTTCCGTTTCCTGAATACCTCTGAGTATGGATTTGATCTGGTGCGAGGACATGAAGCTGATGTTATTGGGGTGTATGATTAGCATATGATGTTGAAATGCCAGTGAGATATGGTTTGATGGTGTTGTATGACATGAGTTTGAGGTGGCAAAAGGAAGCCAACCCCGGAAGAGACGTCATGACAAAAAGGGTGCGTGATGTTGTGTTCCAACAGGACCTGTTGAATAGTGTGAACGCTCTGTCGTATGTTCTATGTGTATCGTCTGATAGTGCTAAGCGGGACAAAGACTGGCTATGCCGCATGATGCCTTCTAATCCAGAATGAGCTGTTTGAAATGATGGAGTGATGGAGGCCGTGGGTAACGCTGATGGGAGAGCTTGATGAAATGCCTGAAATTTGACGCGAGACAGACTGTCAGCTGCCGTATTGCCCACCCCCGGGACATGGAAACAATGCAAGAAGAAAATATTGCAAGCGGCCAACCAAGGAAGTCTCCGCAGAAACCTCACGATTGTGAGAGATTTGGAACAATCCTGTTGATGAACTGGCAGGTCGTATGGTTGTCTGAATAGCACCGGACCGACATGTTGCCCATGAATGACCCCATGCTACGGCCGCCGCCACGATGGGGTAGATCTTGAAAAGCGCTGAGGCAGTGGAGAATCCTTCCAAACCCCGGACCGCAGGAGGCCAGCTGCCCCACAGCCAATCGTTCCCAAAAATGGCCGCGAAGCCTGTGGTAGATGCCGCATCTGACCAGAAAGAGGGGGAAGAGTCCGACGGCTGAGGGAGAAACAAGCTCCCGCCATTCCAGGTGGACAGAAATCTCCCCCACATGCCCAGACCTGCCTGCAGCATGGGCATCCAGGGACAACCTGTGCGAGTCGTGTAGGAAAAGGGGAGAGGTGCAGGAGCCGTGATATAAATGAGCGACACTGAGGTGGATGCGCATGGCAAAGATCAGGGAGCCCAGCAGGGACTGCAGTTCTTTGCGGTTGCCGGTGCTGAGTTGAAGGTAGTTGCCTATGTGGGCGAGAATGTCCTGGATCTTCCCGGATGGCAAACTGGCTGAATCCAACTGGGTACCCAGGAAAGGTGATGACCGTGTCTGGCCCTTCTGTCTTCTTGGTGGCGATGGGTACCCCCGGTTCCTCCTCCGGTATTATGTGCGTCGGGCTGACTTCTTGGTCCTCCAGGCTAACGGTCGACGTGATCACTGGCAATCCAGCCGGTGACGCTGCCGGTGGTGGCCCCGCCAAGGAGAGGGTCGCAGTGACCGATTCCAGCCTCTCCAACCTGGCGTTGACTTTAGACATGGATGACAATTAAGGAGGACAGCATGGTATGTATATGCCCTGTGCTGGACTGGCTAGGTCCTCCCCTGCCTCCCTGTTATCGATTGGCGTGCGCAGCAGCCGGAAAAGCTCTGCTTCCCTCGCCGTGGCGGGGAAGGGAACATGCCGTCACCTTGACTCCGTCGTTATGCGCGGGATTGCCCAGGATCTGATGGGTGCTGGACTGGCTAGACCGTCTCCCTGGGTAGCAGTGACGGATCTAGCAGGGGTGCCAGGTAGGGAGAAGTTCTCTTTCCCTTCCAGAGACATTAGTAAAACAAAACAGTTGATTAGCTTGGGGAAACACAGGATCGTGCTGGCTAGCTAGGCCGGACGGCGAAAAAATTATACTTGCATGGTGACAGATGAGGCCCTGCTAATTGCCAAGCGGCTTGAGAGGCTCTACCTATGATTTGGCGCGAGAGGTTAATGAGGCCACTTGTGGTAGTGGCAGGAGCGTTGGCCTCTCGGTGACTGTAAGACAGGACTAGGGGAAGGGAGTGACAGGTGAGGCCCTCTCTATGCAACACGCGAGGCGGCTTACTAACGAGGTGGCGCGTTGGGCGGGTGCCTCTGTACGTTTGAGGCGGGGTGTCGGCCTCGCGGGACCACTAACTGCTGGCGAAGCCAAGAAGGGGGTAACCTAGTGGGATGATGGTGCCCCTAAAGCCAGCACGCTGACCCTAACAGGATTATTCGAAATGTAAGGAAGACTGTTGTTAATGAGCAGGTGAACGTACCTGGTGGTAAGAAAAATTCTCCGGATACATGGTAGTGCAAAATACAATATAGGTTGACCGCCTGAAAAAAGAAAGGGGGAGGGTAGACATAAAATAGTGTGATGAAATGTGCAAATGCATATGGTACATATACACGACCGGGAGGATCATGGCGGTTGTTCATGAAACGACAGCTTGCGCTTGGTGTGAAAAGAGACCAGTGTGTGCCGTGTGGCCATGCCCAGGCGGAAAGCGCGTGCCGGCAATTTAATGGAACATTTGGACCGTGTCCCTGCAATTCCCACCTATTTATTGATTATGATAAAACAATTATAATATATATATATTTTTATTTTTTTTCCGGATGACCAGACGATGACTCCTCCCCCCAGTGCTTCCATTATTAATTTTTTTAATTTTTTTTTTTAAGCTGATGACCTATCCAAGGGTAGATCATTGTTAGCAAAAAGGTGAAGAACCCTTTTGAGACAGTCTCTTTGCAGCTGAGTGTGTGTATGGGAAGTTATGCCCTTTCAGCCAGAAGAGCATTTATAAGATCATGCATTGATTTTGGACAAGAGTGCCTGGCTTATAATCTTCATGTTTATTCCAAAAGGTGTTTGATGGCGTTTTTTATTTATTTATTTTTCTTTTCTTGTGTGGGCTGCTGGGGTGTTATATGACTGTAAGGGGCGTGCTGGAAGGCTCCCCTGCCGTCCGACGGCGCCCCCCCCGCAACAGAAGCGGCGCGCACGGCCGCCGGGACACCGCGCACGCGCCGACGGAATCGCCGCGCATGCGCAGAACCCCGGCCGCGCATGCGCAGACCAGGCACCAGGACGCGGCCGGGCGCCATCGGCCGCGCGGCAGGAGGAGCGGTAACCAGGCAGGAGGTGGTGGGGAGGGGATGTCAGGGCAGCGGTAAGCCCAGTGGAGGTAAAATGAATGGGGGGGGGTGCAGGTTGCACCGCCGCTGGCCCCCGTGACAGCGCACCTAAATGACCGGGGGGGGCATGAACGTTGTTGGTGAAGTGAAAATAAATCATGTGGAACATGCTTGGAGGATTATGTGACTGTTTGTAAGGAGTGACATTTTGGAGCATAGGAAAAATGAAAGCCATTTATTTTTGAACCCATTCGTCCGGAGTCCCCCCACGGCCGCCGGGACACCGCGCATGCGCCGATGAAATCGCCGCGCATGCGCAGAACCCCGGCCGCGCATGCGCAGACCAGGCCCCAGGACGCGGCCGGGCGCCATCGGCCGCGCGGCAGGAGGAGTGGCAAACAGGCAGGAGGCGGTGGGGAGGGGATGTCCGTGCCGCGGCAAGCCCAGTGAAGTTTGAAATGAATGGGGGGTGTGCCGGGTGTACCGCAGCTGGCCCCTGTGCTGTGTACCTGGAAAACGAGGAGGGGAGGGAGGGGGGGGGGCATGAATGTTGGATGTTTGAGGGGTGAAACCCAGAAATGGGGAATGGGGCTGGAACCATCAGGGGGCTGACCGGAGTGACGGTCCTGTGGGGAGACGCCAGAATATGAGCTGCCGGTGATTGCTGCGAGCAGCCGTGACATGGATGCAGTGTGTGTGAAAAGAACCATGGAAAAAAAGGGGGGGATTTAATCCACGAACCATTGGTCGCATGCTGCCAGAGCTGTTGACCGGAATGGTGGTGCGGTTTGTGAATGAATATGCATGAAACAGGTGTGACAGAAATGAATGCTGGTGACTTGCATGAAAACCGTGACATTGGTGCGCATTGATGAAGTGAGATGAACCGGTACAGGGGCAACCGTGAGGCCCTGCTGTACCGTATGAAATAACTCATACGCATTTGTGCTCCTGCAGCCGTGCACATGAACATGAGGAGGGGGGGGGGGCATGAATGTGGGTGATTGTGGGGTGATATGGACTGAAAAAGAAATGGGGAACGAGCCTGGACCCCAGGGGTGCTGACCGCAGTGTTGTGCCTGTGGGAAGATTGCTGAACGAGACATGACAAAAAGAGATGCTGGTGACTGTGAGAAAGCCGTGATATTAGCGCAGCGTCTATGAAATGAAACAGAAATGGGGGATTAGGCCAGAAACCATGCCGCATGCTGCAGAGGTGTTGACCGGAATGGTAGTACGGTGTGGACAAATTGCGCATGAACAAGGCGTGACAGAAATGAATACTGGTGACTTGTATAAGAAAACCGTGACATTGGTGCAGCGTATGATGAAAAAGAAATGAACCGGTACAGGGGCAACCGTGAGGCCCCGGCTGTACCGTGTGGATGACTCAGAAACCACTGCCTGCATGCCGCAGGGGTGTTGACCGGAGTGGTGATACGGTGTAGATAAATTTACGCATGAACAAGACATGACAGAAATGAAATGCTGGTGACCTGGGCGAGAAAGCTGTGACATTTGCAGCGTTCGGTGAAACGAAATGAACAGAAATGGGGGATTGCCCAGGAACCGACTGCATGCTTGCCGCAGGGGTGCTGACCGGAATGGTGGTACCATGTAGACAAATTGTGCCTGAACAAGGCGTGACAGAAATGAAATACTGGTGACTTGTATGAGAAAACAGTGACATTGGTGCAGCGTTTGGTGAAATGAATTGAACCGGTACAGGGGCAACCGTGAGGCCCCGGCTGTACCGTATAGATGACTCGCAGTTTAACGGGCAAACGTGACCCACAGTGAACCTGAGTAAAGCCGGAAAAATAGAACCGAAATGCTCCAAATCCAGAACTGATGGCAACGAAAAAACTCCCAGGAATTCAGCGACTCGCAGGCAACTCTCCCGACACTCCACAAGCGACCTCCTCTCTCAAAAGCTCAGACCTCAATGATGCAGGAGCCAGGTAAGGGGAGTGCCTTAAATAGGCTGGAGGCGGACCTCAGCCCCTCCCACAAATCCAGGCAATCTGCCTTAATACATATATATATATATATATATATATACTGAATGCGCTTGGGCACACAATCTGTTGGCAGATCCCTTTGCAATTGCCTACCAATGACATCCCAGATATGCTAGATGGGACACAGGTCCGGAGAAGCTGAAGGCAATGGTAACATGTACAGGTCAATTAGGGTGGCACGAGGAACATGCAGGCTAGCGTTATCTAGTTGAAAAAGGCTCCTGGATCACTTTAGAGAAATTGCCATACCACTGGTTCCGCAACCAAATCAATGTAACGCCGAGCTGTTAGCACCCACGTGTCCTTGTTCCCCCAACAAGGACACACAACTTTAAACAGTGCCCACATCTTAGCCTAAGCGCGTAGCTATCTGCCAAAGTAAGAAACCAAGGTCTCATTTCAAGGAATCCGGCCAGCTCAGTTTGTGAGTGCTGATTACTGGCACATCGATTAACAGGAGGCATTGAACTATCACACAACTGGATCTAATTTTGGGGTTTCATGTGGTTAAAAATCTTTGATTTCGATCTGGCTATTTTGCTACTCCCACATGGCACAGATTGGAGTTGATGATCTGCAGATCTTAGCACAGCTGCTACTTCCTCCATTTACATAACCGAACAGCTTGTCCTTCTTGGTGTTGCAATGTCAATGTTGAGAAATATACATATATGATGTATTCCTGTTTGAGTACACATACATAATATTAAAAGGTAACTCATCATTTTTTTTCTCTGGAATTTCGTCAATCTTGATGACCTTTGTGGTTCTTGACAAAGGTTGAAGTAAAGGACAAACTTATCAATCTCCTTGTATTAATAGAACCTTTGTGAATTTTTCATGTCCTTTGAGTACTTTTTCTCTTGTGGTCTATCCATCTGCAACTTCTGACTGCTAATTTTATATATTTGAACATCCATGTATAATAATTATTTTAATTTAAATATTAGATTTGATTCGACTTTTTTCCAGAGATTAGCATACACAATCACACTCATACACTGGAATTGATGGCAGCAGAATGCTGATTACGTCAGAAATGTTGTCCCCTTTTGTCTTGGAATGCATTTTCTCTCTTGAAGCAAAGCTTTTGGCTGTGTAGATATACGGAAATTATCCATTTCCAGTAAAATATGCTTGTGATTAGAGTAATGCCATTTTGATCTTTCTTATGTGTTATCTGTCACTGTATCCTTAACTGAACCTAATTAAACTCCATGATGAGAGTACTACAGTGTGGATGTTTACTGGGAGTCTCAATTGCAATCATAATAATGGAAACCTATCCATCAGGGGGTTTGCTGTACATATGCATTCATTCTCATTAATGTGATCTTGAAATTAGCAGTGACACATCATATTATCACCTTTACAACAATAAGTGCTCATGCACACAAGTACCGTATATTACAGCTCACACAGTCGTAATACGGCAGCCATTAAAACTGTGGATCCCTGCAGTACCTCGATACAACTACCTTATTCATACAGAGGTACACATTATTTGTCAATTTGGATGCAGTATTACAGAACTGCTTATTGCTCACACTGCACCTGAGATAAGCGAGCCGGTCGAGATTCGTTTCAGGTCCAGTTTCCGGAATTTTGGAAAAAGTTTGATTCGGGTCAAACAGAAGTTGCTCCAAATGCCCTGAAAGTTGGTATACAACCCTCTGTATCCTCCTAGTTTTAGGAAAGGTATCTCTTTTCATGTATTTTTTATGAATATTTTTTCCTCCCCAAGCTCTGGAACGCGATGAAAGCAATAGTAAACTATGTTTGAGTGACTCTGACATACATAGCTATGCTTAAAAGCACATTTGATGGTGTTAACATACAGCGTGTTTAATATCACACCGCGCCGGTACATGTCTAATGCTTTTTGATATTCCACAGGCTCCAAAAATTGTCTCTTCTTACGGGTAGATGATGTTAAAAACACAAATGGTGTTATGGGATTAAAAAAATTCAAATATAAAAAAATACACACCGTGATGGTAGACAGATAGACAGTAACAGTGACAAGATGGGGCAACAGTGGCGAAATGAGGTCTAGTCACCCAGAATCAGCCTAAGCTGTGAGAAAATGTCGGTATTAATGCAGTAATCACGTATGTATGCTGCTTAAAGAAATGTAATCCCCCCCCCCCCCCATTTTTGTTTTTTAACATTTCAACCGTTTGGAAACTGAATACGATTTAAGCATTAGTGGCATTATACAGGCTGCAGCAGCCATACAGAACATGATGGTAGGCAGGCAGACAGAACAGTGGCAAGATTGGCCACCGCCGGAGAGTTGAGGTCTATTCATCCGGAATCAGTCTGCCTGAGCTGCGAGAAAATGTCAGTATTAATGCAGTAATAACGTACATTTATGCTGCTTAAAGAAATTTAACCCCTCCACCCCAAAAATTTTTTTAAAATTTCAACCATGTGCAAACTGAATACAGTACACGTAAACTGACAATTGAGAGGCATTAGTGGTATTATGCAGTCTGCGGCTTGCAGCAGCCATACAGAACGCGATGGTAGTTAGGCAGACAAACAAACGGTGGCAAGATGGGGCACCGGCAGCAAGGAGAGGTCTATTCATCTGAATTAGCTTGCCTGGACTGTGAGAAAATGTCCGTATTGATGCAGTAATTAATAAAGTACATTTATGCTGCTTAAAGAAATTAAAACACCCCTCCAAAAACATAATTTGAATTTCAATCATGTGGAAACTGTATACATGTAAACAAATGATTGAGGCATTAGTGGCATGATGCAGGCTGCAGCAGCAACAGCCGTACAGAATGAGATGGTAGTCAGGCAAATAGACAGCAACAGTGGCAAGATGGGGCACTGCCAGCAAGGCGAGGTTTATACATTGGATCAGATAGAGGAGTGTGAAAATCTTGGCTGGTTTATTTTGACAATAGTGATGTTTTGGACACTGGCGGAGGACAACTAGGTCTGTTTGGGTGTCACCACGTTCCCCGCGGCACTGAAAGCCCTCTCTGAAATGACACACCAGGCAGGACAATAAAGAAGATAGAGAGCATGCCAATTTAGGCCACTGTTTCAGTCTACCTGTCCAGAAATCCATGGGGTCAGGGAACTGGGTATGTGACAGAGACTGGCCATAGTTTAGGTAGGCCTAAACCTGGGCATTAAGGTGGCGGCAGTCGGCTTGCTTACTGGCCTTAGCACATGGAAAACTGCTCCATCATGTTTAGGAAACTGAAATGACAGCTGCTGCTGCTATGGCTCCTGCTGCTCAAGACAGCGGGGGGGGGCGGGGGGGAGGTGACCGGGGGGGTCTCCCTTTCAGACATGTTGGCAGCAGGCGTCCACTCACCGTAAGATGTGGCAAGCTGCATACACAGTGTTTCCTGGTAATGTAATTTTTCCTCCCTTTCTGCCAGAAGAAAACATTCCTCCATTTTGCCTTGGTAGCAAGGGTCTAAAAGCATGGCTACCCAGTAATCACACTGCTTGATGTCAACGGAATGCCTGTCACTGTGTAAGCAATTGAGCATACAGGTGGCCATTCTGGCCAGCGTGCACAAGAAGCCAGTTCTTTCTGCCTCTGCCCCCCACTGAGACGTTTGGCCGGTGCCATCATCATCGTCGTCTTGCTCCTCCTACTCCTCTTGCAGCTCCTCATCCTCCTCCATTCCCTTTGTGTGCGTCAGCCGCTCTTCTTCCACCATGGCCCCTGCTGCATGAGCGTCAGCATCTGTTCTAAGATATATATGAGAGGGATGACGTCATTCATGCTGCAGTTGTCCCTGCTGACAAACTTTGTGGCCTCTTCAACAGGTGTCTCGAGTAGGCTGCCTGACCTCTAAGCAACACATGCTCCCTGCTACTGAGGCTTTCTGACAAATTTTGTTCACGGCTTTGCGCTGCTCGTTCAGATGCTCGAGTATTTGCAATGTCGAATTCCAATGAGTTGGCAGATCGAGGAATAAGCGGTATAGCCGTTCTGTCACTCGCCATGTAAGGCTGAGTGGCTGAAGAGCTTAGAAAGTCTCCTGGACTTTGCCAGCACCTTGCGTAAGACATTGTATTTACTTAGAAAGCGCTGCACCACTAGGTGCACCATGCAGGAAGCATGTATTATTTCGCCCAGGTCCCGGGTGGCCAGGATATTGCATCTATTGTCGCTGACCACCTTGCCTTGCCACTGGGACAGGAACGTGTCCATGGAGGATGAAGAGGAGGAGGATAAGCGTCAGGTGTGGGAGCCAGACTGACACAATTGTGGAGGGGTCAAAAGGACCTGGCCCATCACTGGGGTGCTGCCTCACCCCTACTGGTAAAAACAATGACCCAGTGGGCTGTGAAAGACATGTACTGTTCCTGCCCATAAGACCTGCTCCAGGTGTCCACCGTGGCATAAACCTTGCCACACAGCGAGAATGGCAGAGAGCAGCACATTTCATTAGCTCCCTAAAGGCAGCAGCCTTGACTAAATGGTGTCAGCAACTACACTGTCAGTAACTTAGCCAGGTGGAAATGAAGCTTGCACACCAACAGATTGCTGGGCACATAGAGTTGTTTCCTTGCCATGCATTCCGTTATCAATGGCTGACAATTTCACTTTGTAGTCCATGCTTTACTTGTCCATTGGCAGTAATTTGGCGCCCCCAGTACACTTAGTTGTACTTTTTTACTCTTTTTATCCTCTTCACCCTGACACAGAATGGTGCTTGTTCTACTAGGCCAATTCTCTGCCGGCTGCAGCACTAATTGGCTCCTCCAGGCTGTCTGTTAGCCTGGGAGCCAATCAGAGAATGCTCCCCCCCCCCCTTCCCACACACACACTTTCTCTCAGGGTCATGTGAGAACCCTTCTTCTGTCCTCGT
The DNA here is from genome assembly GCF_905171765.1 of Bufo bufo. NCBI lineage: Eukaryota > Metazoa > Chordata > Amphibia > Anura > Bufonidae > Bufo > Bufo bufo. Next base: position 362,641,340 of record NC_053391.1, on the reverse strand, counting down.
GCTGTTTTCCCACCATGTGCCCTAAAATAGCTCTATACGCAGTTTTAGTGGATTAGTCTGCAGTGATTGCCAGTTCGCAGTGTTCGCCTGCAAAAACATGCGGGCTGCCATCTCGACTCACAAGTCCAGCGATGCACAGGTAAGACCTTACCTGTGCCTGTGCCGTGAGCCGGTCTGAAACAAATGCGGTCACCGGGAACAGGCAGTTCCGAGAACAGCCCGATAAAGGCCCCCGGTGGCTGTTCTCGGAACTGCCTGCTCCCGGTGACTGCATTTGTTTCAGACCGGCTCCCGGCACAGGCACAGGTAAGGGCTTACCTGTGCATCGCCGGACTTGTGAGTCAAGATGGCAGCCCGCATGTGTTCGCGGGCGAACACTGCGAACTGGCCATCACTGTTAGTCTGAAACAAACCCAGAATTCTGGTTCGTCTGCCATCCGAAAAATAGCAAAGTTCGGTCCGAACTGGTTCACTCATCCTTAGCATACACCAAATGTTTTTCTGCCAGATATGCCATTGCTAGTTCCCAATCAACTCAATCAATTATCTAATTTAGTAATGCGTCATTGCATGGACTACTGCGCTGCTGTGCAAATACCTGCATTATTGTTTCTAAAGTTATTAAATAAGTATCTTCACTGTTCAACTTTTCCTATTAAAATATGTTGAGGCTATGATTTAAATTACATTTGAACAATGCAATTGTTCATCCAAATGGTCAAAGCGATAAAAAAAATATCTGTCATTTTTTGATGTCATAAAAACCTCACTTGCTGATTATCATACCTGGTGAAATATAAGACTTTACAGGCAGAAGATAAAACTTTTGAATTTAGCCAACCCAGTAGTTGAGCTGCCATGTACATACTTAATTTTATGCTTTTAAATATGAACTGTCATCAGCATTAGGGTGCAACCACACAGGCTTCTACATGCAGTTTTGGAGGCCAAAGCCAGGAGTGAATAAAAAAAATTAGAAGTCGTATCTATCTGTAATGCTTTGTTTCCTTTTACAATTCACTCCTGATTTAGGCCCCTTTCACACGGGCGAGTATTCCGCACGGATGCGATGCGTGAGTTGAACGCATTGCATCCGCACTGAATCCCGACTCATTCATTTCTATGGGGCTGTGCACATGAGCGGTGATTTTCCCGCATCACTTGTGCATTGCGTGAAAATTGCAGCATGCTCCTCTTTGTGCGTTTTTCCTGTAACGCAGACCCCATAGAAATGAATGGGGTTGCGTGAAAATCGCAAGCATCCGCAAGCAAGTGCGGATGCGTTGCAATTTTCACGCACGGTTGCTAGGAGATGATCGGGATGGGGACCCGATCATTATTATTTTCCCTTATAACATGGTTATAAGGGAAAATAATGGCTTTCTGAATACAGAATGCATAGTAAAATAGGGCTGGAGGGGTTAAAAAAATAATAATAATAATTTAACTCACCTTAATCCACTTGCTCGCGCAGCCCGGCTTCTCTTCTGTCTCCTTCTTTGCTGATTGCAGGAAAAGGACCTGTGGTGACGTCACTCCGGTCATCACATGATCCATCACCATGGTAAAAGATCATGTGACGGACCATGTGATGACCGGAGTGTCGTCATCACAAGTCCTTTTCCTGCAATCAGCAAAGAAGGAGACAGAAGAGAAGCCGGGCTGTGCGAGCAAGTCGATTAAGGTGAGTTTAATTTAATTTTTTTATTTTTTAACCCCTCCAGCCTTATTTTACTATGCATTCTGTATTCAGAATGCTATTATTTTCCCTTATAACCATGTTATAAGGGAAAATAATACAATCTACAGAACACCGATCCCAAGCCTCACGCGTGTGCAAAACGCATTACAATGTTTTGCACTCGCGCGGAAAAATCGCGCATGTTCCCGCAACGCACCTGCACCTTTTCCCGCAACGCCCCTGTGAAAGAGGTCTTAGACTCCCAAAACTGCATCCAGAAACCTGAACACATGCCCATACTCTGAGTGGAATTTGAGAAAGGGGCCACTATCAAGCACATACATATATATGTTTCCATTTCAATAGCCAAACAATATTGAAGATACAGTTTGTCGGAAATTGGAAAAAAGATTACACTCTTCAGCAAGATTGATAGTTTCTTTTTTTTTTTTTTCACAAGTGATTAGGCACCTACTGAGAACAGCACTCAATTTCTATCAACGAAGGAAAGATAGTATTTAGTGTTGAGACAAACAATACTTCAGCCACTGGTTTCTGCCCTATTTGTAGTTTTTTTTTACAGTAGATCATATCTGCTTGGTTAAACGTTGAAAAGAGTGACTTCGAGAAAGTAATATAAAAACATGGTCATGCATCTCAGGTAATGTGTATGTAGTCTCCTAACACACTGTGTTCTGTCTTCATACACGTTCACACAGTGTGCAGTCTGAGATTCAGCATAAACCATTCCTGTCTTCCAAATAAGAGGACTGTTCTTTGTAGTCTAACTTGTTTATTGGTAAACAGGAGCATTTGATTGATTGATAGGTAAAACTATAAGAATACAAATAACATGAATAAGTATATATCATAGCATGTACTGTAACATTTTCATAACACTGAAGAACATGGTAAAATGGCTGCCTAACATAGGACTTCATGTCTAAAACCTAACAGTTATAACTCCCTGAGTAACAGTGATAACTAGCTGAACAGCTCTGCATAACATAATGTCCCTAAAACAAAGATAGATCTCTCACCAGATATGATTTTACCAGGATGGTGGAGTTTAAAAAGGAGATATGCAGGAGGACAGCTCTGTACTGTGCCCTGGAGACTTCTCTTTCCCAGGATGCTTTGCACTCCCACAATGCTTTGCACCACCCACAATGCAGCAGTCTTTGTAACAAGAAAAACAAAGTGCAATACAATTTAACACCGCTAGCTGATGCTATATCTACATTAATCACTACAGAAATACTAAAACTAAGTCAGACGTGATCTAGAATCATTTTCCCTAACCCTGATGGGCAGAACACACTGGATTCCTCCCAATTTTTAGACCACACTTCGTATATATCCCTTTGTCTGTCCAAGAGTGTCCTGCTCCCATTTACATAGTACTGTGCTTAATATACAGGGTGGGCCATTTATATGGATACACCTTAATAAAATGGGAATGGTTGGTGATATTAACTTCCTGTTTGTGGCACATTAGTATATGTGAGGGGGGAAACTTTTCAAGATGGGTGGTGACCATGGCGGCCATTTTGAAGTCAGCCATTTTGAATCCAACTTTAGTTTTTTCAATAGGAAGAAGGTCATTTGACACATCAAACTTATTGGGAATTTCACAAGAAAAACAATGGTGTGCTTGGTTTTAACATAACTTTATTCTTTCATGAGTTATTTACAAGTTTCTGACCACTTACAAAATGTGTTCAATGTGCTGCCCATTGTGTTGGATTGTCAATGCAACCCTTTTCTCCCACTCTTCACACACTGATAGCAACACCGCAGGAAAAATGCTAGCACAGGCTTCCAGTATCCGTAGTTTCAGGTGCTGCACATCTCGTATCATCTGAAGGCAATCGTCTATGCTGTGAAGATACGAGATGTGCAGCACCTGAAACTACGGATACTGGAAGCCTGTTCTAGCATTTCTCCTGCGGTGTTGCTATCAGTGTGTGAAGAGTGGGAGAAGAGGGTTGCATTGACAATCCAACACAATGGGCAGCACATTGAACACATTTTATAAGTGGTCAGAAACTTGTAAATAACTCATGAAAGAATAAAGCACACCATTGTTTTTCTTGTGAAATTCCCAATAAGTTTGATGTGTCACATGACCCTCTTCCTATTGAAAAAACAAAAGTTGGATTCAAAATGGCTGACTTCAAAATGGCCGCCATGGTCACCACCCATCTTGAAAAGTTTCCCCCCTCACATATACTAATGTGCCACAAACAGGAAGTTAATATCACCAACCATTCCCATTTTATTAAGGTGTATCCATATAAATGGCCCACCCTGTATAAATATAGAATGCCTTAGCAACAAGCCCATTTTGGGCCTTAAAGGGTTTGTGCAGCCAGTACATATTGATGATCTATCCTCAGGATAGGTCATCAATATCTGATCAGTGGGAGTTTGATTCCCGGCATCCCCGCTAATCAGCTGTTTGAAGAAGAGATTGCACTCGTATGAGCACTGCTTCCTCTTAAGGATAACACCGCCCATGCACTGTAAGAGCTATAACTTATTTTTCTGTTGATGAAGCTATATGAGGGCTTGTTTAAATTTTATTAACTCTTTTGGGGGGGAGGAGGGCATATAGGAAGAAACAGCAATATAGCGCCAGAGTTTGTTAGTTAAAAAATTTATGGCATAATTTTTTGGGCATAAATAAGATAACTTTACTTTCAGAATCAGTACAATTTTTACTATTTTTACACAAGAAAAACTCTAAAAAAAAAGAAAATATTTTTGCATCGTTGCATTGCAAGACCCATTACTTTTTTATTTTTAGTTCTACTGAGCTGCGTGAGGGCTTCAGTGAGTGACAACTTGTATTTTTGATTGGTATAATTTTGCCGTACATAACACTTTTTGATCACTTTTTATTCCTTTTTTTAAGTATCGAATAAGCAAAAAACTGCATTTATGGCATTGGATTTTTTCACTATATGGGATAAATTACATAATAATTGTGTAGTGCTGGTCATTATGGACGCAACATTACCAAATATATTTGGATGCTTATGTTTTGTTACCCGCTGATACAAGTAGAGGGCCGATAACAGAGTGGAGTGGGTGTCAGCAGTTAGTTTGTGTTGATGTAACTGTTTATTTGTCCCTTCTTCTGAGCCATCACAAGAACCACCCCAAAAAACGGATCCTGTCTTTTGAGCTTCTGCCTTCACATGGTCAGCATTTGGTCAGTAATGAATCAGTATTGCTAAGGCCAATAAAAAACAGGAGTGGATCCAAAACATAGATGACACATGATTGGAATATTTGTATGTCTTATGTGTAACCACTCCTGCTTTTGGCTTCTAAATCATGAGCAAATCCTGATGCAAAATAAGGACCGTATGCAGTGTCAGACTGGGAACCGTAGGGCCCACCAGTGGAAGTGACTTTGGGGGTCCACCCTACAGTTGCATGCAAATATTGCTAGTTCATTGTTAGGCCTTTATGACACAGCAATTTTACACAGAATTCCAGGACACATAACTTTTTAAATAGTAAAACCGCTATCATTACATGGCTTTTTTATTGCATGAACAGTGCAGTATAAATAACATTATTAACCTCCTCAGGACCGCCGTACGCAGGATTGCGTCTTTGCGGCGGTCCTGTTGTTCTGGGTGGACGCGCCGGTGCGTCCTCTCGCGAGACGCGAGATTTCCTGTGAACGCGCGCACACAGGCGCGCGCGTTCACAGGAACGGAAGGTAAGCGAGTGGATCTCCAGCCTGCCAGCGGCGATCGTTCGCTGGCAGGCTGGAGATGTGATTTTTTTAACCCCTAACAGGTATATTAGACGCTGTTTTGATAACAGCGTCTAATATACCTGCTACCTGGTCCTCTGGTGGTCCCCTTTGTTTGGATCGACCACCAGAGGACACAGGCAGCTCAGTAATATGTTGCACCAAGCACCACTACACTACACCCCCCCCCCCCCCGTCACTTATTAACCCCTTATTAGCCCTTGATCACCCCTGATCAACCCATATAGACTCCCTGATCACCCCCCTGTCATTGATTACCCCCCTGTCATTGATCACCCCCCTGTAAAGCTCCATTCAGATGTCCGCATGATTTTTACGGATCCACTGATAGACTGATCGGATCCGTAAAAATCATACGGACGTCTGAATGCAGCCTTACAGGGGAGTGATAAATGACGGAGGTGATCACCCCATATAGACTCCCTGATCACCCCCCTGTCATTGATCACCCCCCTGTAAAGCTCCATTCAGATGTCCGCATGATTTTTACGGATCCACTGATAGACTGATCGGATCCGTAAAAATCATACGGACGTCTGAATGCAGCCTTACAGGGGAGTGATCAATGACTGTGGTGATCACCCCATATAGACTCCCTGATCACCCCCCTGTCATTGATTACCCCTCTGTCATTGATCACCCCCCTGTAAAGCTCCATTCAGATGTCCGCATGATTTTTACGGATCCACTGATAGACTGATCGGATCCGTAAAAATCATACGGACGTCTGAATGGAGCCTTACAGGGGAGTGATCAATGACTGTGGTGATCACCCCATATAGACTCCCTGATCACCCCCCTGTCATTGATTACCCCCCTGTCATTGATCACCCCCCTGTAAAGCTCCATTCAGATGTCCGCATGATTTTTACGGATCCACTGATAGACTGATCGGATCCGTAAAAATCATACGGACGTCTGAATGCAGCCTTACAGGGGAGTGATCAATGACTGTGGTGATCACCCCATATAGACTCCCTGATCACCCCCCTGTCATTGATCACCCCCCTGTAAAGCTCCATTCAGATGTCCGCATGATTTTTACGGATCCACTGATAGACTGATCGGATCCGTAAAAATCATACGGACGTCTGAATGCAGCCTTACAGGGGGGTGATCAATGACAGTTGGGTGATCACCCCATATAGACTCCCTGATCACCCCCCTGTCATTGATCACCCCCCTGTCATTGATCACCCCCCTGTCATTGATCCCCCCCCCCCCCTCTGTAAGGCTGCATTCAGTCTTTTTTTTGGCCCACGTTAGCGGAATTTTTTTTTTTTTCTTACAAAGTCACATATTCCACTAACTTGTGACAAAAAATAAAATCTCACATGAACTCACCATACCCCTCACGGAATCCAAATGCGTAAAATTTTTTAGACATTTATATTCCAGACTTCTTCTCACGCTTTAGGGCCCCTAGAATGCCAGGGCAGTATAAATACCCCACATGTGACCCCATTTCGGAAAGAAGACACCCCCAGGTATTCCGTGAGGGGCATATTGAGTCCATGAAAGATTGAAATTTTTGTCCCAAGTTAGCGGAACGGGAGACTTTGTGAGAAAAAAATAAAAAATATCAATTTCCGCTAACTTGTGCCAAAAAAAAAAAATTTCTATGAACTCGCCATGCCCCTCATTGAATACCTTGGGGTGTCTTCTTTCCAAAATGGGGTCACATGTGGGGTATTTATACTGCCCTGGCATTCTAGGGGCCCCAAAGCGTGAGAAGAAGTCTGGTATCCAAATGTCTAAAAATGCCCTCCTAAAAGGAATTTGGGCCACTTTGCGCATCTAGGCTGCAAAAAAGTGTCACACATCTGGTATCGCCGTACTCAGGAGAAGTTGGGCAATGTGTTTTGGGGTGTCATTTTACATATACCCATGCTGGGTGAGATAAATATCTTGGTCAAATGCCAACTTTGTATAAAAAAAATGGAAAAAGTTGTCTTTTGCCAAGATATTTCTCTCACCCAGCATGGGTATATGTAAAAAGACACCCCAAAACACATTCCCCAACGTCTCCTGAATACGGCGATACCAGATGTGTGACACTTTTTTGCAGCCTAGGTGGGCAAAGGGGCCCACATTCCAAAGAGCACCTTTCGGATTTCACTGGTCATTTACCTACTTACCACACATTAGGGCCCCTGGAAAATGCCAGGGCAGTATAACTACCCCACAAGTGACCCCATTTTGGAAAGAAGACACCCCAAGGTATTCCGTGAGGGGCATGGCGAGTTCCTAGAATTTTTTATTTTTTGTCACAAGTTAGTGGAAAATGATGATTTATTTTTTTTTTATTTTTTTTCATACAAAGTCTCATATTCCACTAACTTGTGACAAAAAATAAAAACTTCCATGAACTCACTATGCCCATCAGCGAATACCCTGGGGTCTCTTCTTTCCAAAATGGGGTCACTTGTGGGGTAGTTATACTGCCCTGGCATTCTAGGGGCCCAAATGTGTGGTAAGGAGTTTGAAATCAAATTCTGTAAAAAATGACGAGTGAAATCCGAAAGGTGCTCTTTGGAATATGGGCCCCTTTGCCCACCTAGGCTGCAAAAAAGTGTCACACATCTGGTATCTCCGTACTCAGGAGAAGGTGGGGAATGTGTTTTGGGGTGTCATTTTACATATACCCATGCTGGGTGAGAGAAATATCTTGGCAAAAGACAACTTTTCCCATTTTTTTATACAAAGTTGGCATTTGACCAAGATATTTATCTCACCCAGCATGGGTATATGTAAAAAGACACCCCAAAACACATTCCCCAACGTCTCCTGAATACGGCGATACCAGATGTGTGACACTTTTTTGCAGCCTAGGTGGGCAAAGGGGCCCACATTCCAAAGAGCACCTTTCGGATTTCACTGGTCATTTACCTACTTACCACACATTAGGGCCCCTGGAAAATGCCAGGGCAGTATAACTACCCCACAAGTGACCCCATTTTGGAAAGAAGACACCCCAAGGTATTCCGTGAGGGGCATGGCGAGTTCCTAGAATTTTTTATTTTTTGTCACAAGTTAGTGGAAAATGATGATTTTTTTTTTTTTTTTTTTTTTCATACAAAGTCTCATATTCCACTAACTTGTGACAAAAAATAAAAACTTCCATGAACTCACTATGCCCATCAGCGAATACCCTGGGGTCTCTTCTTTCCAAAATGGGGTCACTTGTGGGGTAGTTATACTGCCCTGGCATTCTAGGGGCCCAAATGTGTGGTAAGGAGTTTGAAATCAAATTCTGTAAAAAATGACGAGTGAAATCCGAAAGGTGCTCTTTGGAATATGGGCCCCTTTGCCCACCTAGGCTGCAAAAAAGTGTCACACATCTGGTATCTCCGTACTCAGGAGAAGGTGGGGAATGTGTTTTGGGGTGTCATTTTACATATACCCATGCTGGGTGAGAGAAATATCTTGGCAAAAGACAACTTTTCCCATTTTTTTATACAAAGTTGGCATTTGACCAAGATATTTATCTCACCCAGCATGGGTATATGTAAAAAGACACCCCAAAACACATTCCCCAACTTCTACTGAATACGGAGATACCAGATGTGTGACACTTTTTTGCAGCCTAGGTGGGCAAAGGGGCCCACATTCCAAAGAGCACCTTTCGGATTTCACTCGTCATTTTTTACAGAATTTGATTTCAAACTCCTTACCACACATTTGGGCCCCTAGAATGCCAGGGCAGTATAACTACCCCACAAGTGACCCCATTTTGGAAAGAAGAGACCCCAAGGTATTTCGTGATGGGCATAGTGAGTTCATGGAAGTTTTTATTTTTTGTCACAAGTTAGTGGAATATGAGACTTTGTAAGAAAAAAAAAAAAAAAGAAAAAAATCATCATTTTCCGCTAACTTGTGACAAAAAATAAAAAGTTCTATGAACTCACTATGCCCATCAGCGAATACCTTAGGGTGTGTATTTTCCGAAATGGGGTCATTTGTGGGGTGTTTGTACTGTCTGGCCATTGTAGAACCTCAGGAAACATGACAGGTGCTCAGAAAGTCAGAGCTGCTTCAAAAAGCGGAAATTCACATTTTTGTACCATAGTTTGTAAACGCTATAACTTTTACCCAAACCATTTTTTTTTTACCCAAACATTTTTTTTTAATCAAAGACATGTAGAACAATAAATTTAGAGCAAAATTTATATATGGATGTCGTTTTTTTTGCAAAATTTTACAACTGAAAGTGAAAAATGTCATTTTTTTGCAAAAAAATCGTTAAATTTCGATTAATAACAAAAAAAGTAAAAATGTCAGCAGCAATGAAATACCACCAAATGAAAGCTCTATTAGTGAGAAGAAAAGGAGGTAAAATTCATTTGGGTGGTAAGTTGCATGACCGAGCAATAAACGGTGAAAGTAGTGTAGGTCAGAAGTGTAAAAAGTGGCCTGGTCTTTCAGGGTGTTTAAGCACTGGGGGCTGAGGTGGTTAAAGATATTTGTATAGATTATTTCATATTTTACTAATTTTGGACTGTAAAATCATGTTTTGTGGAGAAAGAGTAATTTTTATGTCTTAACCTTATTTTTCTAGCTGTGGAGCTGAATGAGGGCTTGATTTTTTATTTTTTTTGCAAGATGAGTTACAATTTTTGTTACCACCCAGTGGCGTAGCGTGGGTAGCCAGCACCCGGGGCAAGCCAAGTATTGCAACCCCCCCCCAACCTGTGACCACGCCCCTTTTTAAAAAAAACAATGTAGTAGATGTCATCTGCAGTCCTATGTAACACCACAGATAACACAGTGATAGCTCTGAGTACAGATAATGTAGTAGACGGTTGGGAGGCCCCAGAATTCAGAACACACACAGTGTGACCTCAAGTCTGGAGCCAGGCTGAGGCAGTATGGGACAAATTCTATATACCCCCTCCCCTCTACCCTACCGTGAAACAGATATTTGGATGGACATAACATACATTGCTATAAAATATACAGGAGAATACCGCACCATACCTGTTACATCCAGTGACATCTCCTGTGATGTAGACTTTCCTCAACGTCTTCATTCGGAGATGGGACCGTCATGACACCTTCTTTCAGCCGCTTCTCGTCTCTGCAAAGTTTCGCAGAAAATGTTTTAGATTCCTCACTTTACTATCATCCTCAGATAACAGACGTCCCCTTCCCCCGTAGTGCCCATAAGTATAATGCTATCTGTATAATTATAATATATAATGGCCCCCTCTGTATTATTATTATTATAATGACCACCTCTGTAGTATTATAGTAATAATTATGGCCCCCTTCAGCCCCTCCAGCATACAGTCCCGTGTAAGATACATCACTCCCCCTGCCTTCAGTCCTTCTTGCAAACAGTCCCATGCAAAATACATCACCCCCCCTGCCTTCCGCTCCTCCAGCATACAGTCCCATGTAAGATACATCACAGAGATGCAGTACTGTCTCAGTGTCCCTGGTCATCCTTCACCAGCACCCTGACCGCAGTGCAGTGCCATGGTGCCATCTGCTTGGCAGCCTTGGCCTGGCTCTCATAGCACTGACTGGCACAGTGGCACTTCACTCATATTATCATATATTACCCCTAAAGCCTGCCTGCCCGCCCTCAGCCCATGCCAACACAGTACATTAGTCACTACTGACCTAATTACACACTCAGGGGGTGGGACTTTGGGACTCTGGGACAGTGACACTGACTGTCACTCACTCTGTCTCAGGGTCGCTTGAATCACTGTCTCTAGTCTGGACTACAGTATACTACTGATTCAGCGACAGTGCAGCAGCCATCTTCTGCTTCTTCTTGCTCCGGCTCCTGGCTCTGCACTGTCTTTCCCGCCTGGAAGGTGAGCGGAGCCTATCGGGAACTGCCGTGCATGCCCCGCCTCCCCTCCTCACTCTGCTCTGCAGCCGGGCGCTGTGTGAAAAAAAAAAAAAACAGTGTCAGCGATTTAACTTGTGCCAGCCCAACGGACAGCACCCCCCTGCAGTGTGGCGCCCGGGGCAACGGCCCCCCCGCCCGCCCCCCCATGCTACGCCCCTGTTACGCCCCTGTTACCACCAATTTGAGGTACATATAAGTTATTGTCTTTGAAAGGAGTACATTTTAGTAAAGTTAATGCTTTGCAACATATCCATATGATATATACACTAAATTATCTATATTATCCTAAGCTGCTACTTAGATATGCTAACCGAACTAAGCTCAGCAATAAGATATGCTCAAAAATGGTAACAGAAATAAGCTTTAAACATAGATATGGCAGAAGAGCCAAGTACTTAGACCCAGTAATAGAACCAAGCTCAGCACTAACATACAATATCTGAACCAGGCTGAGCACTAAGAAATGCTAACAGAACCATGCTCAGAACTATCATACACTAACAGATGGCATTATAACTAAGCTTTGTACTTGGATAAGTCAACAGAACCAAGCTCCGTGCCCAGATACGATAACAGAACCGAGCTCTGTGCATAGAGACGGTAACAGAACCAAGATTTGTGCATAGATACAATAAGAACCAAGCTCTATGGATAGAGATAGTAACAGAACCAAGCTCTGTGCATAGAGACGGTAACAGAACCAAGCTCTGTGCATAGAGACGGTAACAGAACCAAGCTCTGTGCATAGAGACGGTAAAAGAACCAAGATTTGTGGTCGGATCGGCTATCAGAAAGGTGAACCTAACCTATCTAACCATATCTACAACAAGCAGTAGAATTATGCCATAACTGCTGTGGTAGGGAAGCCTAAAGGGGCCAAAAAGAGCAGACCTTAGTTTAGAGTAAATATACACTCACCTAAAGAATTATTAGGAACACCTGTTCTATTTCTCATTAATGCAATTATCTAGTCAACCAATCACATGGCAGTTGCTTCAATGCATTTAGGGGTGTGGTCCTGGTCAAGACAATCTCCTGAACTCCAAACTGAATGTCAGAATGGGAAAGAAAGGTGATTTAAGCAATTTTGAGCGTGGCATGGTTGTTGGTGCCAGACGGGCCGGTCTGAGTATTTCACAATCTGCTCAGTTACTGGGATTTTCACGCACAACCATTTCTAGGGTTTACAAAGAATCGTGTGAAAAGGGAAAAACATCCAGTATGCGGCAGTCCTGTGGGAAAAAATGCCTTGTGGATGCTAGAGGTCAGAGGAGAATGGGCCGACTGATTCAAGCTGATAGAAGAGCAACGTTGACTGAAATAACCACTCGTTACAACCGAGGTATGCAGCAAAGCATTTGTGAAGCCACAACATGCACAACCTTGAGGCGGATGGGCTACAACAGCAGAAGACCCCACCGGGTACCACTCATCTCCACTACAAATAGGAAAAAGAGGATACAATTTGCACAAGCTCACCAAAATTGGACTGTTGAAGACTGGAAAAATGTTGCCTGGTCTGATGAGTCTCGATTTCTGTTGAGACATTCAAATGGTAGAGTTTGAATTTGGCGTAAACAGAATGAGAACATGTATCCATCCTCTGATGGCTACTTCCAGCAGGATAATGCACCATGTCACAAAGCTCGAATCATTTCAAATTGGTTTCATGAACATGACAATGAGTTCACTGTACTAAAATGGCCCCCACAGTCACCAGATCTCAACCCAATAGAGTATCTTTGTGATGTGGTGGAACGGGAGCTTCGTGCCCTGGATGTGCATCCCTCAAATCTCCATCAACTGCAAGATGCTATCCTATCAATATGGGCCAACATTTCTAAAGAATGCTATCAGCACCTTGTTGAATCAATGCCACGTAGAATTAAGGCAGTTCTGAAGGCAAAAGGGGGTCCAACACCGTATTAGTACGGTGTTCCTAATAATTCTTTAGGTGAGTGTAAACATACCGTTACGACACCCAATTTTGAACGGAAAAGACCTTTCACGATGAAGGTGCGGAATATACCGTATATATCACAGTGACTTCCATCTACCTTACCTCTTTGTCATGTGCACCTGCACATCGTTCTTGGAGATGGTTAATGCTGATGCGATTGAAAGAGTGGCCGGTAACCAGAAACAATTTACTCCTATGTTGACTAACAACATATGACCATATAACGAGAAGGTCTGAATCCTGAGAGCTGCAGACTGAAACAAACAATGGTGAATCTGTTGGAAGGGCCTAAATGAACTCCAACCATCCGCCAAGGGCCCTGATCGGGCACCGACTGTTCCTGGTGGCAAAATACTTCACCTCTACTTATTCCCCAGGCCACACTTTTTATTTTAATTTTTTTAATAAGGACCCAAAAGTTAGAACATGGCGTATGCTGTCTTACTGTAGTAGTAGATTAAGTGAAATGTGTAAACTCACTAAGCCTGGGGAACCATACACAGGAATACATGGCTATTTCGATTAACGAGCTAATGTTGCCTGTAATAAGGACAGAACGTACACATAATACCTGAAGTTGTGACAGAAAATAAGCTTACGGTCGTGATAAACTATGTATGCTGCGCCTGTAGTAGTAATAGGACTTGTTGTGTCTGTAGACATGACAGACTTCGTAAAGTCCGCCTTATTACTGTACCTCCTACTGGAAGACGGACCGATACCCAGGACTTGGCCAGACACCAACACCCTCAGCCCAAGTTTGTAGATGAAGTAAGCATGCCTGGGAGAAGATGATGTCCGCCAAGGCAGGCTTGGGATGACTGCTTATAAAGAAAACAATGAAGACCCGACAACCTGGAAAATAAAAGTCAGAGAAAACAATGAGTGAGACTAATGGTGCAAGCCATGTGTGCGAGCCACCATGAGAAAATTGTATTGCGAGCCACAGATGACCGAGCCATGCGAGTGGGTCTGAAGGCAGAAAAGACATGGAACCTACTTGTTGTGGGACCACGCAGCCGGCCTCAAATGGCGGACTTGTGTGTAAAATGTAAATGGAGGAGCCATGCGTGCGAGACTAATGGCATTTTTTATTTTTTTACCCAACGATGGTCACCACAGCACCACCTCGTATTGGCCTAAGAAAGACATAAACATGGTTGAACATAAACCCTGATGCAACGCCAATTGATAGACATATAGTGCACCTATAAACATAGCACGGAACCGCTGACACATGCTTGCCCATAAAATAATGTTTATAGATTAAACACACTTACATACAAGAACATCAGAACTCAATTACAGATGCCTTGACCAAATCTGCTTGTGCCCCCAAACACAGACCACTGATACACATTTACCGACACCTTGCATTTCCAGCGCTAACTGCAGACGTGCGCCCCACATGTAAAACAGGTGACAGTTAAACATGCAACCATTTTTTTTTCCCCCGCTCATTCCTGCCTAATTTTAGGCATCTATCATACCAATAACTATATATACAGTAGACCCCCCCCCCTCCCAAGCCCCGAAACGGCCGGGCAACAATTCTAACCACCAACATCTGACTATTAGCGCCCAACCTAATTCCAGCGGGTGGAGATATAGGATTATAATGGGTCAAGAAGACAAGGAGGTACTAATTCCAGCAGAAATATTAACCCTTAAAGAGAATTATACTAAATTTATTGATGACTTTACATAAATGACGGACAAACATCAATCACTACGGTAGGAATACCACCGACTAAGACTAGCCCCTGATAGAAGGGGAGGGGGGGAGGGGGAAGGGGCTAACCCTAAATTCACACCCTAATCTACACCTTAGCCCAGGGACGGCCCCTGGTGGTGGGGACTCCCTGTCCTCGAACCTCGGCTAGAAGCTCCTACCTAACCCTCAA
The DNA here is from genome assembly GCF_905171765.1 of Bufo bufo. Taxonomy (NCBI): domain Eukaryota; kingdom Metazoa; phylum Chordata; class Amphibia; order Anura; family Bufonidae; genus Bufo; species Bufo bufo. Next base: position 362,626,139 of record NC_053391.1, on the reverse strand, counting down.
ACAATGACGACGGTTGGGGGCTAGCCTGATGGTAGACTACCGAAAAGACAGACATACAAAACAAAGGGATGAACTTTATATACGACCCTAATGATACAGATACTGATCAGAAGGTACAAAGTGCATCGAGAGATCTAAAAACACACCCTATTGCGAAAGTGTGATAAATACACTAATCCTAGCAAGACAAAATACCCCAACGCGTTTCCCCTACGGTGTGGGATCATCAGGGGGTGAATAAAGACAAATAATCAAAACAGTATTAAGGATAGCGGAGAACCATAATATAATGCGAGCTCCGTGAAACGGGTGTATAACACCGATTTTGATACACCGGTGTAATGCAATGTATGATATTAAATAGTTGGACCCACGGATAATAGTGAAAGGAGGAGAGAGGCCGTCCAGTCCTGCGACCCAAGAGTAAGAAGATATTTACTTGCATATGGTCATGAGAACAGGGGATCCTACTGTCAGCGAAGTGCCAGTCATCCATCTGAGTCAAAAATGGTGAACAGATTTGTCACGAGGTGCCGGAGAGGCACAATAGGGTACAGTCACATTGCCCAGCAATTCAAACGCCGGGTCAGATCAAAGAGTTGATACCTACGGCTCAGGATTGACTGTTAGGTGCTCGACAGTCAAATGGACTAGTCCCCACTTCAAGTCACAGTTGGTAACGGTCCTCCATAATGTCTCCTCCTCTGGTCCACTATTAGCGGCCAACCCCCTTCATCCCAGAACACTGCAAATCGCGGACCGCAGTGTGAGTCCTGTGCAGCAAGTTCGATCCTACCGTGAGCGCCAGCATTCGCCTGGCACCTTTAGCTGTTTACCCAGGCGTGAACGAGCTGCCACACAATGCTGCATTATTTTTCCATACCTATTCTAGGCGCATGCTTACCCCAATAACAATATTCAATAGCCCCCAACAAGCCCCTGAACAGCCAGACAAAATATACTAACAACAGTCGTTTGACCATTAGCGCCCAACTCTGCTTCCTCCCAGCGTATGACAAGTCGCAGACCGTAATGTGGATCTCGAGTAAACAAGTCTGATCCTACAGTGAACACCAGCACTCGCCTGGCACTTTCTGCCGCTGCCCAGGCGTGAAAGAGCCTCTGTACGATGCTTCTGTTTTTTTTTGTTTCGTTTTTTTAAATCGACCATTGATCCACATTTACCATCACTTAAACACAGCATGCATAGAGCCAACTGCAGACACGCGCCCCGCATGTAAACCAGGTATCAGAAAACATACAACCATGCCCACTCTAAGCACATGCTACCCCAATAACTCTATGCAATGGCCCCACCAGGCCTCTGAACAGCCAGACAAACAATACTAACAACCATCGTTCGACCATTAGCGCCCAAACTCTGCTTCATCCCAGAGCGCTACATGTCGCGTACCGCAGCGTGGGTCCCGTGCAAACAACTCAGATCCTACCATGAATACCAGCACCCTCCTGAGACATTCTGCCGTCACCCAGCCGTAAGGAGCCTCCACACCATGCTGCTGTATCCTAGAGCTGACTCAGAGATAGTGAAATCAGCTGAATCAGCGTCAGCCTGGGCCCACAGGTGCCTATAAATAGCCTTGTAATCAGCCAGCCTGGGCCCACAAGTGCCTATAAATAGCCTAGTAATCAGTCAGCCTGGGCCCACAGGTGCCTATAAATAGCCTAGTAATCAGCCAGCCTGGGCCCACAGGTGCCTATAAATAGCCTTGTAATCAGCCAGCCTGGGCCCACAGGTGCCTATAAATAGCCTAGTAATCAGCCAGCCTGGGCCCACAGGTACGTATGAATAGCCTTGTAATCAGCCTCCCCTCCCACAAATGCTGCAATATCTTGCTTATACTTGTGCATAGATACAATAAGAACCAAGCTCTGTGCATAGATACAGTAACAGAACCAAGCTCTATACTTAGAGATAGTAACAGAACCGAGCCCATGATGGATCTCACAAATGGAAAGCCAAAACGGCAGTGTGAAAGTAGCCTTACATGTTTTAAGATCAAAAGGAGGACTGGAGTGTTTTTAAGAAAAAGAGAAACCTCTCCTAAGAAAATATTAGTGAACATTTCCTTTCCCCTTTGAGTCACACTTAGATGCTTCTTTTGATTTAAAGTGATGTAGGGAAGAACGGATCTCTCAGGGTCCTAATTGGATCTTTTCCATCCAGGCATACAGACAATAGCGCACACAGCCTCATGCACATGAATGTATTCATATTTCGTCCCGCAATCTACAGAACTGCAAAATACAGATACCTTCAGTGTTTGCTCCACATTTTTCTCACTCCCACTAGAAATAACTATTCTCGTCCGAAATAAGTAACAGAATAGGACATGTTCTATAATTTGAGGAATGGACATAGGGATGCAGACAGCACATAGGTGACATCTGTGTAAATGAAAGGGTCTGTGTGCTATCTGCATGAAATGTGGCTAGCACACGAATGTGTGCATGAGGTCTAAGATACATGTTTTCACACACACACAAAAGCAACTGTCATGCTCTCTTTTTACACACAAGCATACGTTTATATGCAATAATTTGTATTTTTTCCCAGGCTGCAATAGTGACGTATTGTTGTGGTTGGAGCTGTCAAATGCCATACACCACTGAGACCAGTGATTGGCTGCAGCGGTATATGGGACGTCACCACTGCAACCACAACAGTATATCAGTGTTGTAGCCTGGGGAAGAATGAGAAGTGGTAGTGCTGGATTGGAGAGAAGTGGGAAGGTGAGTTTATTTTATTATTTTATTCATGTTCCTGCCATTGCCCCAAAAATAAATATAACTTGGAAAGCCAGTGTAGCACACTACTATTTTATGGTATTATTATTATTATTTATTATTAAAGCGCCATTCATTCCATAGCGCTGTACGTATGATAAGCGGTGCACATACATAATACAGACAATTGCACTAATCATAAACAAGACAAGTTACAAACTGGTACAGAAGGAGAGAGGGCCCTGCCCGTGAGGGCTTACAATCTACATGGTATGGGAGAAGGACACAGTAGGTGCGAGTTAAGTTGGTCATGGCGGTATAGAGGCAGCAGGGTCACTGGTTGTAGGCTTGTCTGAAGAGGTGGGTTTTCAGGTTTCTTTTGAAGGATTCCAATGTAGGTGAGAGTCTGATATGTTGGGGTAGCGAGTTCCAGAGTATGGGGGATGCACGGGAGAAATCTTGGAGTCGATTGTGGGAAGAGGCGATAAGAGGAGAGGAGAGAAGGAGGTCTTGTGAGGATCGTAGAGTGCGTGTGGGGATGTATCGGAAAAGTAGCTCAGAGATGTAGGGAGGGGACAGGTTATGGACGGCCTTGTATGTATTTGTTAGTACTTTGAAGTGAATTCGCTGGGCAATGGGGAGCCAGTGAAGGGATTGGCAGAGGGGAGAGGCAGAGGAGTAATAGGGTGAGAGGTGGATTAGTCGGGCAGCAGAGTTGAGGATAGATTGGAGGGGTGCGGGAGTGCTAGATGGAAGGCCACAGAGGAGAATGTTGCAGTAGTCTAGGCGGGAGATAATGAGGGCATGTACAAGAATTTTCGCAGATTCAAAGTTAAGGAAAGCACGGATGCGGGAGATGTTTTTGAGTTGGAGGCGGCAGGTGGTGGAAAGAGCTTGGATTTGCGGTCGGAAGGAAAGTGCAGAATCCAAGGTCACTCCAAGGCAGCGGACTTTGTTGACCGGGGAAAGTGTGCAGCCATTGATCATGATAGATAGGTCTGTTGAGGGGGTTGAACAAGATGGGGGAAAGATTATACATTCTGTCTTATCCATGTTAAGTTTTAGAAAGCGAGAGGCGAAGAAGGATGATATAGAAGATAGACATTGTGGGATTCGTGATAGTAAGGTGGTGATGTCTGGACCAGGTAGATTTGTGTGTCGTCAGCGTAGGAGTGATACTGAAAGCCATAGGACTCTATGAGCTGTCCCAGGCCAAAAGTGTAGATAGAGAAGAGCAGGGGTCCTAGGACAGAGCCTTGTGGGACACCAACAGAGAGGGAATGAGACGAGGAGGTGGTGCGAGAGTGGGAGACGCTAAACGTCTGGTCGGTGATGCCAAGAGATGAGAGAGTTTGCAACAGAAGGGAGTGGTCAACAGTGTCAAAGGCAGAGGACAGGTCAAGGAGAAGGAGGACAGAGTATTGTTTCTTGGTTTTGGCTGTCAGTAGGTCATTGGTGACTTTGGTAAGGGCAGTCTCGGTCGAGTGGTGGGGTCGGAAGCCAGATTGTAGGCGGTCAAAGAGGGAGCAGGAGGAGAGGTGGGAGGACAGTTCTGAATGGACATGTTGTTCAAGTATCTTTGAGGCTTATGGAAGAAGTGATATGGGGCGATAACTGGACAAGGAAGATGGGTCAAGTGAAGGCTTTTTGAGGATGGGTGTAATGGTAGCATGTTTAAAAGCAGAGGGGAAGACACCAGAGTTATGGTAGCGCATTTATATACAGACTTTTATATACAACATGGACAGGAAGGCGTTTTACCCACATAGACACACATTAAAGCTTGGGCTACATGGCATCATTGGCCTGTGACACCTGTTGCACAGCAATGCTGTGCTACAGTTAAGTGAATGGGGTGACTGTCGAGTTACAACACCATTCACTTTCATTAGTTGCAATGTAGCTTTGTGTTGCTGCAATGTTTGGCCGCTTAGTGTGTGTTGTGAGCCAAAGTTGGTGTGTAGCGCAAGCCCTAACACACTTCACAGGCAGGCACACTTTTACACAAGAAGGCATGGTTTTATACACACTTTTACATATGAAGGCACCCTTTAGCACTACACTACATACTGGACAGTATAGATTTCCCTTACCTACTTTATATGGTGGCCCTCTCTGGCATGTGTATTGTGGCTGCAGCATCCTGTTATGTCCTCCTCTCATAGTAGCAGGGCTCCACAGTGGTGTCAGCAGTGCTTCCATACAGAATAGGAAGGCTGATATAGCAGAGGAGAGCCTGTGAGTACTTTTAATTAACAGGGGTGCAGCCAGCAAGCACTTCCTGTCAGTGAGCTTATATCCACATGTTCTGATTTTCACAAAAATCACGGTAAAAAAGTTGCACAGTACACAGTACTCACAGGCTCTCCTCCACTTTATCATCCTTCCTATTCAGGAAGGAAGCACTGCCTGTACTACAGCTTGGGGCAGCATGGCGGGTCCCCCAGTGGTTGACATCTTTATGGATTGCAGCAGGGGATCATGAATATGTTCAGGGGGCAGGGCCCCTGAAGACAGGTGGCGGGCCCATCCAAGCAGCTCATTGACTGCCACCTGCCTGCAGCTCAAGGAAAAAGTTTTATTGACAGTGAGCTTTCAAACATGAAGGCTCACTTACGGTGCAGGGGCCCACCGAGGAATTCCCCGCCTCCCCAGTGGGCCAGTCCGAGCCTGACCGTATGATAGAGGCCTTACAGATGCTCCAAAGACAGGATCCGTTGTGTTTTTCATTCTTCCGTGTAGGGTAAAATAGGTGGTGATGTCAACAAGGCCAAATAGGGACACTAGTTGTCCCATCACAAAGGGTGGCAACATCGAGAGGATTCAACATAGTGGCCCCATCACAGAGTGGTGAGGGTGGCAACCGCATGAGGCGTCAACATAGTGGCCCAGTGACAGAGACAATCATTTTTATTGAAAATAAACTTTTTCAATACAGTGAAAATGTAAACAACCGTATAATAACTGAATAAAATAATTCAATGACAATATTTTGGTAATACAGAAGTAAAAAGTACATATAATTAGCAAAATTATATAGTGATTTGGTCATAGCTTGTCCATGGGTACTAATTGAACAACAATTACTTAGGGTAAAGGCTCTCGGAAGTAGACTGCTGGCCACCCTTTGGAAAATCCCCTTGAAAAATTCAAATGTTTTAATAGCCAAAACCACCCTTGTAACTTGGAGAAATTTCTGAAATCTAATATAACATATCTTGCACCGGGAGGGATATACCGTTGGAATTTCTACAGGATGCTTTCCCTCATCTAGATCTTACCAAGTGGGCAAAGGAAGGGATCTTTCCATAAAAGAGTTACTAGATGCTCAAGATGTTTATGTTTCTCTCACCTTCATTCGAAGTGGCAAATCCCCCACAGCGATTTTTATAAGTTCCTTATTATTAGAGAATTCATACAGAGGTACATCTTATCCAAAACAGACACCCAAGAAATGATCAACATCAAATATCTGTTTTATAAAACTAGAAATGTTTCCTTATCTTATGTTTACCTACAGGACAAATTATCATTCAAACCCTCCAAATACTCAAAAAATTGGGAATCTGAGACAGCCCTCCTTGATGCAGTGCGAACACAATGTTCTTCCCATTATCGGTAACCATTGTTCCGATGTTCAGTTTGCGAGGAGAGAGACAGGATTCGATTTCCTCTTGAAGGACATGTGCAGCGTCCCACTACGTGTGTGTGGGCACTGCTTAAAAGCACTTTTTATATTATTATAAGCACTAGGTTGTCATGTATAATTTTGCATTTGTGTAACTGCAAAATCCCTGTTAACAGGCCTATTAAGTGCAATTTATACATCCCACCACTAGAATGGGATAGAGCTTAGGTCGTATATATAGTCAGGTCAGGCCTGGTTAGTCAGTTGAGAGTGGTTGAAATGAGAGGAGTTGAAACCAGGATGTAGTTACGAAATGAGCAGATCTGAGGTAGTCAGATCAAGTTAGTGGGAGGAAAGATAGAGTGAAGACTTCGCAACACAGATTAGTGAGTGGAGCCAACTTCGCTAGGAGGTGTTTACTCAGATGTTAGGCGCAGAAGAGCGTTTTCCTTCTGTAGCTGGACTATAGACTTGCATCCCTGACCAGTAGGAGAAGAGTTTGCCTCCCTGGAAAAGAAACAAGCAATCCTAGGAATTCATCGGTGATAAGAGCCATTTTTGAGGGCCACAGACACCTTTGCATGGTGTAGGTTTTATAGCTTCAGGCAGCCACACCAACCTTCTAAGGGACAGTTACGTTTTCCTGTCTAAAAATATTTAGCTTGTAGGGAAAGACAAGGAATAGGATCCAAAGCATCTAAAGGAACCAGGTACACCTAACCCACTGCTCCAAAACCACAAAAACCTGATAAGCCTTAAACAGTGGATTTGCATAATTACCTCTGTAACATCTAAAGACTGCATAATTGTACTACTGCAACTGAAAGACATCCAAAGTAAAAGTTGTGAGTTGCATCTTAACACTGTCTACCTCATTATTACTACCTATGGTTGTACCACTATTAACGGTACTGGCGTCACGACAAAAATCATCAAAGGACTCAGCCGCAACAAGCACCCTAAGCACCCTTAACATCAAGGGCACCTCAACCACCATCTTGGCTGATGCTTCCTACCATGGAGTGTGCCCCGGAGGATTTCGTGCTGTCTACCTCAACACTGTGCTGCCAGCCCAGGGAGGCTATCTGCTAACCGTGAGTAAACTGATGAACTGTGTGTTATATTATTTGGCCCCTCATCGGTCCACCGCTCTTCTGCACCTGGTTTGCCTGGACGAACGGAGTAACACCGGGGAAAAACTGTTCCATGTGCAGCCAGCCAGTCGCAGGGGGAACACGTGAGGTGTTCCCCCTGCGACTGGCTGGCTGCACATGGAACAGTTTTTTCCCCGGTGTTACTCCGTTCGTCCAGGCAAACCAGGTGCAGAAGAGCGTGACACCGCATTGCTCTGTATAGGTGGTATGCTGGAGGAGCACTCCGAATTGTGCCTGCAGTGGAGGCTTAGGACAAGGTTGAGGATGAGAAGGCAGAGGAGGACATTGGCGCAGGACTCACAGCTTCAGTATGCGGAGGCAGCAGTGCCGTCACCTGGCCAAGTTGCTAGTGTGGCTGAGCAGGAACCACATTTACCCAGTGTGCCATATATTATTCTGCCACAGATGTACGTTAGAGAAGTCTCTTGTGAGTGGTACTCTCTGTACAAGTAATGGTAGACAGCTGAACTCACTAATATCCCATTAGGTCGTGGTACCAGTTGTATGTGATAATCCAGTGAGGAGAATACAATGGAGATGATTTGGTAATTTATTGAATTTACTTTGAGCAAAGACACATGGAGAACAAAATGAATGCTCTCACCAGCTCTAAGTCTGCTGCAGAAGAAGAATCACACAGGAACAGAGAGAACAGGATGTGATGTCACCAAAAGGGAGGAGTACTGTAGACAGAGAGCAAAGGCAAATGGAAATTATATAATACATTCAGGAAACATATAACAAGAATGACCACAGGGTGGCAGCATTACATAACATGGTAATGATATGATAACACAAATACAGCCATTAATCTTAAATGGAAGAAATAAATGCTGGAACAGCACACTCCCCGTCTGAAATCCTAGGATTTCACACTATATACTAAACATGATTGTCCATATGATGTTCTATGAGAATACTGGAACCTGAAAGACAAAAGGCAATAAAGAAAACACAGTAAACTAGATTGGGTAGACAGGAACAGTCCAATGTCTGGAATTTTATGAATAGTCCGGAGATGGACGACTAAATGGAAGAAAAGTTCTTACAAGTTCCTCAAGGTAGAAGAAATCATTTCTCAACGGGTAAGAGGAGAACAATTTCAGTTGCAGGACTGATGGAGGACTTGGGATCGCCTTGTTTTGCGATGTTCACTCCCACCTTACAGACCTTGCCATATTCACTGGCGAAGATTTTTGAGATGAGACCCATGGGCCAGGAATTTCTTTCCACCTTCTGGTCTTTCATGAGAACAAGATCTCCTATTTGTAAGTTTGGCTTGACCTGCTGCCACTTCCTATGTCCTTGAAGAAGGGTTAAGTACTCGTTTTCCACCTGCTCCAGAAACTGTTGGCCAGATGCTGAACGTGTTTCCACTGTTTTTGAGATAGAGTACTAGAAGAAGACTCTTCAGGTGGATTATGAACAGATCCAAACTTCTGAGTGAGAAGAATTGCTGGAGTGAGAATGGCAGGGGATTCTGGGTCCATAGATACAGGTACAAGAGGTCTTGCGTTGACAATAGCAGATACCTCAGAAAGGAAGGTGGTCAGTCTCATGGGTGAGCCTTGAGAAGTTTGAGTCCATTAGCATACAGTCCAATATTTTGCGGGTGATGCCTATCATTCTTTCCCATGAACCGCCCATATGAAAGGCATGATGGGGGTTAAAAATCCATGTACAACCATTGTTGGCCAAGTAGTCTTGAACTGGCTTAGAGTTGATTTGCAATTCTCAGCAGGCGCCTATGAAGTTAGTTCCACAGTCAGATCTTATTTGATGATCTTAAAGCATTGATGAAACTAGAAGCGTTTATGGATTCTATTACTTCAATGTGTATAGCACATACAGGGAGTGCAGAATTATTAGGCAAGTTGTATTTTTGAGGATTAATTTTATTATTGAACAACAACCATGTTCTCAATGAACTCAAAAAACTCATTAATATCAAAGCTGAATATTTTTGGAAGTAGTTTTTAGTTTGTTTTTAGTTTTAGCTATTTTAGGGGGATATCTGTGTGTGCAGGTGACTATTACTGTGCATAATTATTAGGCAACTTAACAAAAAACAAATATATACCCATTTCAATTATTTATTTTTACCAGTGAAACCAATATAACATCTCAACATTCACAAATATACATTTCTGACATTCAAAAACAAAACAAAAACAAATCAGTGACCAATATAGCCACCTTTCTTTGCAAGGACACTCAAAAGCCTGCCATCCATGGATTCTGTCAGTGTTTTGATCTGTTCACCATCAACATTGCGTGCAGCAGCAACCACAGCCTCCCAGACACTGTTCAGAGAGGTGTACTGTTTTCCCTCCTTGTAAATCTCACATTTGATGATGGACCACAGGTTCTCAATGGGGTTCAGATCAGGTGAACAAGGAGGCCATGTCATTAGATTTTCTTCTTTTATACCCTTTCTTGCCAGCCACGCTGTGGAGTACTTGGACGCGTGTGATGGAGCATTGTCCTGCATGAAAATCATGTTTTTCTTGAAGGATGCAGACTTCTTCCTGTACCACTGCTTGAAGAAGGTGTCTTCCAGAAACTGGCAGTAGGACTGGGAGTTGAGCTTGACTCCATCCTAAACCCGAAAAGGCCCCACAAGCTCATCTTTGATGATACCAGCCCAAACCAGTACTCCACCTCCACCTTGCTGGCGTCTGAGTCGGACTGGAGCTCTCTGCCCTTTACCAATCCAGCCACGGGCCCATCCATCTGGCCCATCAAGACTCACTCTCATTTCATCAGTCCATAAAACCTTAGAAAAATCAGTCTTGAGATATTTCTTGGCCCAGTCTTGGCGTTTCAGCTTGTGTGTCTTGTTCAGTGGTGGTCGTCTTTCAGCCTTTCTTACCTTGGCCATGTCTCTGAGTATTGCACACCTTGTGCTTTTGGGCACTCCAGTGATGTTGCAGCTCTGAAATATGGCCAAACTGGTGGCAAGTGGCATCTTGGCAGCTGCACGCTTGACTTTTCTCAGTTCATAAGCAGTTATTTTGCGCCTTGGTTTTTCCACACGCTTCTTGCGACCCTGTTGACTATTTTGAATGAAACGCTTGATTGTTCGATGATCACGCTTCAGAAGCTTTGCAATTTTAAGAGTGCTGCATCCCTCTGCAAGATATCTCACTATTTTTTACTTTTCTGAGCCTGTCAAGTCCTTCTTTTGACCCATTTTGCCAAAGGAAAGGAAGTTGCCTAATAATTATGCACACCTGATATAGGGTGTTGATGTCATTAGACCACACCCCTTCTCATTACAGAGATGCACATCACCTAATATGCTTAATTGGCAGTAGGTTATCGAGCCTATACAGCTTGGAGTAAGACAACATGCATAAAGAGGATGATGTGGTCAAAATACTAATTTGCCTAATAATTCTGCACTCCCTGTACACTTAAGCATGTAAACAACACTGCCCATCGTTTGCTGTCTGCATGACCACCTCTGGTCTTTCGTGCAGTGACTGTCCATGGCCCGAAGACATCCAGACCAACATAAGTAAATGGTAGTTCGGTGCTTGTCCTATCATGATAATGCCGTATCAGCAGTGTAGTAACATGGTGATTGGCAGGAATAATGAGGGAATTCCTTTCTGAAATCTCTAACTTAGCCTTGTTTAGGCGACCACCAACCCTCAGCATGCCGTGATCGTCAATTACTGGGCCCCCTCCCAATTCCCTGATCTATATTTTGCCCCGGGTGCCACTGTCACTACCACTGACCATACTGTCATCATCTTGCCTCCTCTTTATGGTAGTCCAAATGCAGACTGTTGTCACACAAGTCATCAGCAGAAAGACTGTGAAGTATTTTCTGTAGTGCATATTGGGGTTTATTTACCTCTTCTTAGGAAAAAAGAAGGCGCCACACTAGGGAGGCTCTGAAGGCAGACAGGATGCAGCTGAAAGGCTTCTCTGGGGTTGCAAAGAATAGGAGCAGAGGAAATGCTGTGACCCCTGGCTCAAAGGCATGGTGTCAGACTGCTGTCATTTAGGGAGGAGTAATCCATCCAGTCCACAATCTCATCCTCTTTGTCGTTAATAATAATAATCCCTGATGAAGGAGTCCGTTAGGCTCAGAAACGCATTGGAGACTTTTTGTCCCTCTACAGCATCCGTAGCAAGGGCTGTGATGTCACTAGCTGGGGTTACCTAGCAACAGACCTGCATCTCCCTCACGCGAGCGTCTGCTGCCGGCTGAAGCGACGCCACGCTTAAAGGTTAGAGCAAGAAGTAATTTACACCCCGGACCTGCACTGCAGCCAAGCGGAGGAGAAAATAAAATATTTCCACCTACGATCCATCTACTAACCCCTGTACGGACAGGTAAATAAAGAAAACAACTATAGACAATTTATGAGCACCATCAAACGGACTGATTAACATCTTTTATTAACACTTTTATTTACTGACTATTCCTATTATCTCACCAGCGCGGGTATTCCCTCTCTGATTTATGATTCAGAGTTTCCCTACTTGTAAGCTCGTTAATAATAATGTTGCGCCTTTTGGAAGAACTGTGGCCTACTACTACTACTGGCTAGATGGCTGGTGCTGCTACTGCTCCTACTACCAACATTCTGACTCTGGCAGAATAAGGCATAGGTCTTTCATTATGAGGCCTATAAATGAAAAATCACTGGTTTCCTATAAATGAAAAGTCACAGGTTTTGTACACAAAGATTAATACATGATACTATAATTAAATGACCCTGGTATGGACCATTTACTTTAGGAATTAGGCAGTGTTAGGAGTTTTATATCACTGGTTCAGTAATGAAATTTTTGTACTAAAATGTTTATGAACGACACGTTCTGATGCAGTAATGTTCCTCTAACATGGATATAACCATGAAGTGTTTGCGGTAAAATGTCTTTAAACTATGAGGGATATTTATCAAGACCGGTGCATTCTGTGCCAGTCTAGATATCTTCTATGCTACCGGAGGATAAACCAAATTTATGAGGAGACATACAGTACACCTTATCATAAATTAGGCACATCCTCTGCGTAAACAGAAATCTACAACAGCTCAGAGCTACCATAGATTTCTGGTCTTATTTGCGCTAGAAAATGAAGATATATTGAAATATTTGTCTTGGTTGTTAGCCACACCCCTTTCCCATCCTTGCCATGCCCCCTTTCGGAAAAGTGTCCAGTATGGTAAAAAGAGGCACTAGTGACTTTTTGTCTTCTTCAAAAAGTCGCATTTAAAAAGTCACAAACACACAGTTTGAGACTTTTTAAAGTCACTTTACCTCTAGGGTCAGTATTGGGCCCTATTCTCTTCAATATATTTATTAATGATCTTGTAGAAGGCTTGCATAGTAAAGTATCAATTTTCGCAGATGACACTAAACTGTGTAAAGTAATTAACACTGAAGAAGACAGTATACTACTACAGAGGGATCTGGATAGATTGGAGGCTTGGGCAGATAAGTGGCAGATGAGGTTTAACACTGACAAATGTAAGATTATGCACATGGGAAGGAATAATGCAAGTCACCCGTACATACTAAATGGTAAAACACTCGGTAACACTGACATGGAAAAGGATCTAGGAATTTTAATAAACAGCAAACTAAGCTGCAAAAACCAGTGTTAGGCAGCTGCTGCCAAGGCCAATAAAATAATGGGTTGCATCAAAAGGGGCATAGATGCCCGTGATAAGAACATAGTCCTACCACTTTACAAATCGCTAGTCAGACCACACATGGAGTACTGTGTACAGTTCTGGGCTCCAGTGAACAAGGCAGACATAGCAGAGCTGGAGAGGGTCCAGAGGTGGGCAACTAAAGAAATAACTGGAATGGGGCAACTACAGTACCCTGAAAGATTATCAACATTAGGGTTATTCACTTTAGAAAAAAGACAACTGAGGGGAGATCTAATTACTATGTATAAATACAGTCAGGTCCATAAATATTGGGACATCGACACAATTCTAACATTTTTGCCTCTATACACCACCACAATGGATTGGAAATGAAACAAACAGGATGTGTTTTAACTGCAGACTGTCAACTTTAATTTGAGGGTATTTACATCCAAATCAGGTGAACGGTGTAGGAATTACAACAGTTTGCATATGTGCCTCCCACTTGTTAAGAAAGTAATGGGACAATTGGCTTCTCAGCTGTTCCATGGCCAGGTGTGTGTTATTCCCTCATTATCCCAATTATCCCATTACTTCACCAGAGTGAATACAGAGGGTTCACCACAAGATGTAAACCATTGGTGAGCCTCAAAAACAGGAAGGCCAGATTAGAGTTTGCCAAACAACATCTAAAAAAGCCTTCACAGTTATGGAACAACATCCTATGGACAGATGAGACCAAGATCAACTTGTACCAGAGTGATGGGAAGAGAAGAGTATGGAGAAGGAAAGGAACTGCTCATGATCCTAAGCATACCACCTCATCAGTGAAGCATGGTGGTGGTAGTGTCATGGCGTGGGCATGTATGGCTGCCAATGGAACTGGTTCTCTTGTATTTATTGATGATGTGACTGCTGACAAAAGCAGCAGGATGAATTCTGAAGTGTTTCGGGCAATATTATCTGCTCATATTCAGCCTAATGCTTCAGAACTCATTGGACGGCGCTTCACAGTGCAGATGGACAATGACCCAAAGCATACTGCAAAAGCAACCAAAGAGTTTTTTAAGGGAAAGAAGTGGAATGTTATGCAATGGCCAAGTCAATCACCTGACCTGAATCCGATTGAGCATGAATTTCACTTGCTGAAGACAAAACTGAAGGGAAAATGTCCCAAGAACAAGCAGGAACTGAAGACAGTTGCAGTAGAGGCCTGGCAGAGCATCACCAGGGATGAAACCTAGTGTCTGGTGATGTCTATGCGTTCCAGACTTCAGGCTGTAATTGACTGCAAAGGATTTGCAACCAAGTATTAAAAAGTGAAAGTTTAATTTATGATTATTATTCTGTCCCATTACTTTTGGTCCCTTAACAAGTGGGAGGCACATATGCAAACTGTTGTGATTCCTACACCGTTCATCTGATTTGGATGTAAATACCCTCAAATTAAAGCTGACAGTCTGCAGTTAAAGCACATCTTGTTTGTTTCATTTCATATCCATTGTGGTGGTGTATAGAGCCAAAATTTTTAGAATTGTGTCGATGTCCAAATATTTATGGTCCTAAATGTATATCAGGGGTCAGTACAGAGATCTATCCCATCATCTATTTATCCCCAGGACTGTGACTGTGAAGAGGGGACATCCTCTGCGTCTGGAGGAAAGAAGGTTTGTACACAACATAGAAGAGGATTCTTTACTGTAAGAGCAGTGAGACTATGGAACTCTCTGCCTAAGGAGGTGGTGATGGTGAATACAATAAAGGAATTCAAGAGGGGCCTGGATGTGTTTCTGGAGGGTAATAATATTACAGGCTATAGCTACTAGAGAGGGGTCGTTGATCCAGGGAGTTCTTCTGATTGCCTGATTGGAGTCGGGAAGGAATTTTTTATTCCCCTAAAGTGAGGGAAATTGGCTTCTACCTCACAGTTTTTTTTTTTTGCCTTCCTCTGGATTAACTTGCAGGATGACAGGCCGAACTGGATGGACAAATGTCTTTTTTTGGCCTTATGTACTATGTTACTATGTGTTACTATGATACTTTTCTGGTGCAAGAGAAATGATAAATCTCTTACTATGTGTTCAATAACATGGGTATCTAAATGGCATTATTGCCATAAAATGTTTTTTGCTATAAAGCAACATGTTTATTAACAATTGCTCATTGTTTGCAGCAGAATGCTATTAGGGTACTGTGCTGGCACTATGTAGAAACCAGAGGTTTTAAAAAAAAACACTGTCTGCCTGTTCATTTACAGAAAAAAAATGAGTTTTTGCTTGCAGACAGTTCTGAAATGCAGAACTGCCAAGTTCAGCTGCTGCAGCAGCAAGCAGTGGTGTTAAAGGGAGTCTTTCACGCAGATTCACCATATTAACCTAATAACAGTGTTATGTCCACGGCATCCCCCCTATTAAAACAGTGCTTACCGTTTGTTCCTTGCTAGCATCGTTGTGAAGAAAAACACTTTTAATCCGCATGCAAATGAGGTTGTGAAGGTGCCCAGGGGCGGCGTTACAACAGTCATTTTCATACGAAGGCACTCCCCCTCCGCCGCGTCTTCCCGCCTTTAGTCTCTGTTCTAACCTCCCTCCTCCTGTCCGTAATCCCGCGCATGCGCATTGAATGAGCACTGTCGGGTCGGGGCATCGCAGTTTAGCATGCGCATGCACACGATTACGGACGGAGGAGGGAGGTTAGAACAGAGACTAAGGGCGGGCAGACGCGGCGGAGGGGGAGTGCCTTCGCATGAAAATGACCCAGGGGCCTGGGCAGCGGCCGTTGTAACGCCGCCCCTGGGCACCTTCACAGATTCATTTGCATGCGGATTAAAAGTGTTTTTCTGCACAACGATGCTAAAAGGAACTAACGGTAAGCACAGTTTTAATAGGGGGGATGCCGTGGACATAACACTGTTATTAGGTTAATAGGGTGAATCTGCGTGAAAGACTCCCTTTAACCCCTTAGGGACGCATGACGTACCGGTACGGCATGTTTCCTGAGTCCTTGAAGACCCATGACGTACCGGTACGTCATGTGTTGTTCCGATCACTGCCGCCCGGCCGGCTGTGATCGGAACAAGGTGCCTGCTCAAATCATTGAGCAGGCACCTCGGCTAAATGCCCGGGGGGGTCCCGTGACCCCCCCATGTCGGTGATCGCAACAAACCGCAGGTCAATTCAGACCTGCGGTTTGCTGCGCTTTCTGTAGTTTCTGATCCCCGCGGTCCCTGACCGCGGAGATCAGAGACTTTAGTATTCCTAAATTATATATGTTTCACCCCCCCTGCACCCCTGAATGATTTTATCCCGGTGGAAGGTGCAGGGGGGGTGTTGCGGGTGGTGGGGGCGGTGCGGTATGAGGCGGTGCCTCCCCTTGAATAATCGTTGGTGGCTAGTGGGTATACCAGGGTGTCAGAACATTGCTGACACCCTGGTATAAACGGCTGACATCTGTGATGCGACAGTCAGCCGTTTAACCCTGTGATCTGTGATGCGATGTCAGCCGTTTAACCCTTTCCATACCGCGGTCCATACAGCCCCCAGACAGCCCCCCTCCTTACCCTTCCCCGTCTGCGCAGTTCTGGCCACTACTGAGCAGACGGGGAAGGTTCCCATGGCAACAGGACGCCTTCTGCTAAAGGCATAGATCTGTTCAGACAAAGTGTAAGTAAAATACAGTACAAAACACTATATGGTGTACTGTACTGTATTATACAGACATCAGACCCACTGGATCTTCAAGAACCAAGTGGGTCTGTGTAAAAAAAAAAGTAAAAAAAAGTGAAAAAAAAGTAAAAATCAAAAAACACATTTATCACTGATTAAAAATGAAAAAAGAAAATTCCCTACAAATGTTTGGTATCGCCGCGTCCGTAACAACCTGATCTATAAAACGGTCATGTTACTTTACCCGAACGGTGAACGCCATAAAAAAAAAAAAAAAAACTATGATGAAATTGAAATTTTGCCCACCTTACTTCCCAAAAAAGGTAATAAAAGTGATCAAAAAAGTCACATGTACGCCAAAATTGTAACAATCAAACCGTCATCTCATCCCGCAAAAATCATACCCTACCCAAGATAATCGCCCAAAAACTATGGCTCTTAGACTATGGAAACACTAAAACATGATTTTTTTTGTTTCAAAAATGAAATCATTGTGTAAAACTTACATAAATAAAAAAAAGTATACATATTAGGTATCGCCGCGTCCGTATCGACAGGCTCTATATAAATATCACATGACCTAACCCCTAAGGTGAACACCGTAAAAAAAAAAAACGGTGTAAAAAAAGCAATTTTTTGTCATCTTACGTCACAAAAAGTGTAATAGCAAGTGATCAAAAAGTCATATGCACCCCAAAATAGTGCCAATAAAACAATCTCATCCCGCAAAAAATGAGACCCTACTTAAGATAATCGCCCAAAAACTGAAAAAACTATGGCTCTTAGACTATGGAGACACTAAAACTTTTTTTTTGTTTTAAAAATGAAATCATTGTGTAAAACTTACATAAATAAAAAAAATTGTATACATATTAGGTATCGCCGTGTCCGTGAAAACCTGATGTATAAAATTACCACATGATCTAACCTGTCAGATGAATGTTGTAAATAGCAAAAAAAAAAAAACGGTGCCAAAAAAGCTATTTCTTGTTACCTTGCCGCACAAAAAGTGTAATATTGAGCAACCAAAAATCATATGTACCCTAAACTAGTACCAACAAAACTGCCACCCTATCCCGTAGTTTCTAAAATGGGGTCACTTTTTTGGAGTTTCTACTCTAGAAGTGCATCAGGGGGGCTTCAAATGGGACATGGTGTCAAAAAACCGATCCAGCAAAATCTGCCTTCCAAAAACCGTATGGCATTCCTTTCCTTCTGCGCCCTGCCGTGTGCCCGTACAGCAGTTTACGACCACATATAGGGTGTTTCTGTAAACTACAGAATCAGGACCATAAATAATGAGTTTTGTTTGGCTGTTAACCCTTGCTTTGTAACTGGAAAAAAAATATTAAAATGGAAGATCTGCCAAAAAAGTGAAATTTTGAAATTAGTACATTTTCCATTAAATCTTGTGCAACACCTAAAGGGTTAACAAAGTTTGTAAAATCAGTTTTGAATACCTTGAGGGGTGAGTTTCTTATATGGGGTCACTTTTATGGAATTTCTACACTAGGGGTGCATCAGGGGGGCTTCAAATGGGACATGGTGTAAATAAACCAGTCCAGCAAAATCTGCATTCCAAAAACCAAACGGCGCACCTTTCACTCTACGCCCCGCTGTGTGGCCGTACAGTAGTTTACGGCCACATATGGGGTGTTTCTGTAAACGGCAGAGTCAGGGCAATAAAGATACAGTCTTGTTTGGCTGTTAACCCTTGCTTTGTTAGTGTAAAAAATGGGTTAAAATGGAAAATTAGGCAAAAAAATGAAATTCTCAAATTTCATCCCCATTTGCCAATAACTCTTGTGCAACACATAAAGGGTTAACGAAGTTTGTAAAATCAGTTTTGAATACCTTGAGGGGAGTAGTTTATTGAATGGGGTCATTTTTGGGTGGTTTCTATTATGTAAGCCTCGCAAAGTGACTTCAGAGCTGTAGTGGTCCCTAAAAATTGGGTTTTTGTACATTTCTAAAAAAATAACAAGATTTGCTTCTAAACTTCTAAGCCTTGTAACATCCCCCAAAAATTAAATATCATTCCCAAAATAATTCAAACATGAAGTAGACATATGGGGAATGTAAAGTCATCACAATTTTTGGGGGTATTACTATGTATTACAGAAGTAGAGAAACTGAAACTTTGAAATTTGCTAATTTTTCCAAATATTTGGTAAATTAGGTATTTTTTTATGCAAAAAAAAAATTTTTTTTTTACTTCATTTTACCAGTGTCATGAAGTACAATATGTGACGAAAAAACAATCTCAGAATGGCCTGCATAAGTCAAAGCATTTTAAAGTTATCAGCACTTAAAGTGACACTGGTCAGATTTGCAAAAAATGGCCAAGTCCTTAAGGTGAAATAGGGCTGAGTCCTTAAGGGGTTAAGCACATTTTGACCAGCCCCTCACTCCCTCAAAGCTTTCCCTGATAAAATTTCCTAAAATCTACAGTACACAATAATACCTCTCTGTGTCTCTGTATAGTGGTGTGTCACACTACATTAGTGGCTTGTGTCTATAATTTTTATTTTTTTTGTCAGACACTGCAAGACACATTCCTTCCAGGTCAGAACACAGTATGGTACATTTTCCCAATCAGCATAGGGATCTTTCTGCCCACTGTTAAAAAATCAGGACAACCCCATCCACTTCCTCCCAATGTCATATGATCCTCAGTCTTCTTCCTCCCTCATGGTTTTCCCTACCAATAGTAACACTAAAATATCATTGTTTTTACATGATTCAGATGAAGTCCTTCAGATTCGTTGGGCAGAAGAATCATATTAGTTTAGAATCGATTTATCTCTAATATATAAATCCCTGCACATTCAACTCTTAGGAGTCCTCTAGATGGTCCTGCTTAGTGACTGACAGTCCTCCCTATAAGACCAGTGCATACAGAGATATTTCATGTAGGACCACCCACTAAACTTCTAAGCATAAATACTTGAAATATAACTTATACTGACTATATCATTCTGCTCAGCTCCTCCTGCTCTCTACCATACTGCCCATAGATAGGACTGCATAAACAATGTGACAGGTTCCTTTTAACATTCAATGTACTAATTGTAGCAAGAGGCACACATTAGATGTTATTTGTCTTTGTGGTAGTAATACTCCTTTACCAGATACTTCCCCTGCTTATAGTACTCCCAGCCAAACATATTGAATACATTCAGCAGGTCTGCTCATGCCAAGTGGAAGCGACCACCTTGTGCTGCACTTCCACATAGTGACTAGAAAATAGCTTTCTATGTGCATAAACTTTCTTTCCTCTTTGAAAATCTGAGCTCTGTGTATTGTTTACTACCTGTTAACACAACTTCATGTACACAGTGTATTCCCCTACAGCTACCAATTAATGGCATTTCAAAATTTAGTAAAAAATAAGAGAATAATTTAGCTCCAGTGAGCACAAATAGTGACTACAAATCACCCTGATACACAGTAATCTACCATAGTACTGACACTTCTGAGTGTCTCCCTCTCCCAGGTTCTGTTTTTTATCTTCTCAGCTCTGGACCCTCCATCCAGCTGCTGTTTTTGGCCTTTCAGTCTTGCTGCTCTAGAGTGTTTTACCTTCTGTTTATCACACAATGGCCCCAACATCTGGAATCTCTTAGCCCTGTGTCACAGAATGTGATGAAATTCGTGTGTGGAAGGAGGAGTAGTAAAGGGACAACACATTCCTGGAATGAGGGAGCCATGTGTTTATAGGATGTTTCTCAATCTCTATCTGTTGCTCCTTTTTAGATCCGTATTGCAACATCAATGAACTACCCAAGTTACATTTCTAATGAATAAACCATTTCTGTTTTTAGCCATTAATTATTAGGCCCCTTTCACATGGGTGAGTATTCCGCGCGGATGCGATGCGTGATGTGAACGCATTGCACCCGCACTGAATCCTGACCCATTCATTTCTATGGGGCTGTGCACACGAGCGGTGATTTTCACGCATCACTTGTGCGTTGCGTGAAAATCGCAGCATGCTCATCTTTGTGCGTTTTTCACGTAACGCAGGCCCCATAGAAATGAATGGGGGTGCGTGAAAATCGCAAGCATCCGCAAGCAAGTGCGGATGCGGTGCGATTTTCACGCATGGTTGCTAGGTGACGATGGGGACCCGATCATTATTATTTAGATAATAGCATTCTGAATACAGAATGCATAGTAAAATATGGCTGGAGGGGTTAAAAAAATAAATAAATAATTTAACTCACCTTAATACACTTGTTCGCGCAGCCGGCATCTCTTCTGTCTTCATCTGTGAGCAATAGGACCTTTGATGACGTCACTACGCTCATCACTTGATCCATCACTATGGTGATGGATCATGTGACGGACCATGTGATGAATGCAGTGACATCATCAAAGGTCCTATTGCTCACAGATAAAGACATAAGAGAAGCCGGGCTGCGCGAACAAGTGGATTAAGGTGAGTTAAATTATTATTATTTTTTTTAACCCCTCCAGCCCTATTGTACTATGCATTCTGTATTCAGAATGATATTATTTTCCCTTATAACCATGTTATAAGGGGAAATAATACAATCTACACTACAACTAACCCAAACCTGAACTTCTGTGAAGAAGTTCGGGTCTGGGTACCACAGTCAGTTTTTTATCACGTACGTGCAAAACACATTGCACCCGCGCAATAAAAACTGAACATCGGAACGCAATCGCAGTCAAAACTGACTGCAATTGCGTTCCTACTCGCGCGGGTTTGCCGCAATGCACCAGGATGCATCCAAACCTAATCCGGACACGCCCGTGTGAAAGAGGCCTTAGAGATGAGCGAATTTTTCAAAAATTCGATTCACCGGTTCGCCAATTTTTTGGGGAAAAATTTGGTTCGATCCGAATACATTTGCGGCGAATTACATTAAAAAAAACTGCTATTTCCTGGCTGCAGAGAGCCTTTATAGTGGTGTAGAACACTGTGCCTTGCAGTAACACGCATAGGGAGTCTGCTTTGGTAGTGAAATAATACTGTGAGTCAGTATGACATGCAGGTTGATGTTGGCGCCAAGAAGAAGCGCACTCCTTTTGCACCATCATCAGCTGATTCCACATAGATGTCTACAGACCCTGTTCTATTAAGCACTTATACAAGTAGAGCACCCCGACAGAGGGGAGAGGGTGTCAGCAGTAAGTTTGTGTTGACATCACTGATTATTCCCTTTCCTTGATCCGTCAGAACAATAACCCACAAAAAACGGATCCTGTCTGTGGAGCATCCGCCTTCACTCGGTAAGCATTTGGTCAGTAATCCATTATTATTGCTAATGCCAAAAAAAACAGGAGTGGATCCAAAACAGAGATGACTCTGAACGGAACGTGAACGGAATAGTTGCATGTCTTCTGTGTTTAACCACTCCTGCTTTTGGCTACCAAATCACAAGCCAATCCTTTTTTTTTTCTTTTTTTGAAAGGGGGAGAAAAAACAACGTTTATTTAACAAACAGGATATTAAGGCTACTTTCACACCTGCGTTCGGGTGTCCGCTTGTGAGCTTTGTTTGAAAAGTCTCACAAGCGGCCCCGAACGCATCCGTCCAGCCCTAATGCATTCTGAGTGGACGCGGATCCGCTCAGAATGCATCAGTCTGCCAGCGTTCAGCCTCTGCTCCGCTCAGCAAGCAGACACCTGAACGCTGCTTGCAGCGTTCGGGTGTCCGCCTGGCCGTGCGGAGGCAAGCGGATCCGTCCAGACTTATAATGGAAGTCAATGGGGACGGATCCGCTTGAAGATTACACCATATGGCTCAATCTTCAAACGGATCCGTCCTCCATTGACTTTCAATGTAAAGTCTGGACGGATCCGTTCAGGCTACTTTCACACTTAGAATTTTTTTTAACTATAATGCAGACGGATCCGTTCTGAACGGATACAAACCTCTGCATTATAGGAGCGGATCCGTCTGAGCAGACATCAGACGGACCCGCTCTGAACGGCAGTGTGAAAGTAGCCTAACACACATAAAATACAACTTAGAAAGGGCAAAACCACAAGATTTAAAAGACAAACTGGAAAACAAAGTGCTTAATCAACAAGAATGGATTGACAACCAGTGTCGGGGTGACCACGATGCTAATGCATATGGATCAAGAAATATATGGGGTTATGGCTGATAACTGAAGGACAGTCCAGCAAACAAGCCGACTCCAGCTCATTCCGTGAAGAGCAGGGTTGCTGTTAAGTGGATTCTAAAGTGACTGAAGAAATGTGAGCAGACATTGGAATAAATTGACCACTTCCTCTAATGTGACCTCGTCCTTTGATTTATGAATATAATTCCATAAAGTCTTGAAGTCCTCTGCGTGGATGGCATAAGAAATGTCCATGCGAGGTTCAACGGGCACAGAGAAAACAAGCTCTGATCCAGACACGTCATACCCGGTCCACATCGCTGCTAGCCAAGTAAGGTCCTGAGAACTGATCACCAGCTTACCCAAACAACAGTCAAAGTTTCTTTGGAACCACATCCCTACGATAGCTGTGAGCACCTCGGAGCCATTATATAGGAAGAGCGTGAGGCAAGTAAATGTCTTTGGTAACACCTCCAATAGATCGTCCTCTGTGTACGTCCCGCAGAACCAACTTGTTCACACAATCCGATCCTCTGTTCTTGCCTTGGTGAGTGGAGGCTTTGATGAAATCTGTATGAGCACAGCCAGTGGATCTCTGTCCTTTCCTTTGAGTCGAAGGTAAACAGGAAAATTTGGATTTTAGGTTCAGCTCTGAGCCCACTTCAATGGCTAGACCAGAGGTGGGCAAACTTTTTGACTCGTGGGCCACAATGGGTTCATATATTGGAACCGGGGGCCGGACCAAGAGTAGATGGATGGGGCGTTTGTGTGAATTAATAAAAATTCAATTTAAATTTCATAACATTAAAGGTTTATTTTAAATCAAGGTAGAAAAGCATAAAAAGAGTTATTGTACAAAACTTTTATGCAAAGTATTTCTTTCATAACATAGTATGTATAACTCACCTTCAATTTTAGTGGGAACAGTGTTGTTGGTCTCCCTTTTTTGTTAAAGGGTTTCTGTCACCCCACAAAACTCTTTTTTTTTTTTTTGGATAGTTAGATTTCTTATAGTGCGATATAGCAGAATATAATAGTCTCACTTACTTTCATGCGGCCGATTCTTTATAAAACAAAGTTTTATAATATGTAAATGAGGGCTCTACCAGCAAGTAGGGCGTCTACTTGCTGGTAGCCGCAGCAGCAATCCGCCCCCTCGCCGTGTTGATTGACAGGGCCAGCCGTGATCTCCTCCTCCGGCCGGCCCTGTCAGTAATTCAAAAATCGCGCGCCTCTGGTCATTCGGCGCAGGCGCTCTGAGATGAGGAGGCTCGTCTCCTCAGCACTCCCTCAGTGCGCCTGCGCCGATGACGTCTTCTCTTTCGGTG
Organism: Bufo bufo; assembly: GCF_905171765.1. Lineage (NCBI taxonomy): Eukaryota > Metazoa > Chordata > Amphibia > Anura > Bufonidae > Bufo > Bufo bufo. The sequence continues at coordinate 362,601,900 of NC_053391.1, read as the reverse complement.
ATGTCATCGGCGCAGGCGCACTGAGGAGACGAGCCTCCTCATCTCAGAGCGCCTGCGCCGAATGACCAGAGGCGCGCGATTTTTGAATTACTGACAGGGCCGGCCGGAGGAGGAGATCACGGCTGGCCCTGTCAATCAACACGGCGAGGGGGCGGATTGCTGCTGCGGCTACCAGCAAGTAGACGCCCTACTTGCTGGTAGAGCCCTCATTTACATATTATAAAACTTTGTTTTATAAAGAATCGGCCGCATGAAAGTAAGTAAGACTATTATATTCTCCTATATCGCCCTATAAGGAATCTAACTATCCCAAAAAAAAAAAAAGAGTTTTGTGGGGTGACAGAAACCCTTTAAGGTATCAAAGTCTGGAGTTAGCTTTGTTGTTGCAATTCACAGAATAGATACTGTGGCAGTATTTAGGGCCCCCATAGTGCCCCCTATAATGTGCCAGTATATAGTGCCCCCATGGTGCTTCCCCTCTTCTCCATAGTGTCCCTTCATATTGTGCCAGTTTATAGGGCCCCCATAGTGCTTCCCCTCTTCTCCATAGTGGCCCCATAGTGCTTCCCCCTCTTCTCCATAGTGCCCCCCCTCCATATTTTGGCAGTATATAGGGCCCCCATAGTGCTTTCCCTCTTCTCCATAGTGGCCCCCACAGTGCTTCCCCTCTTCTCCATAGTACCAATCCATATTGTGCCAGTATACAGGGCCTCCACCCCCCTTCTTGCCACAGTATACTATAAATTATAAAAACAATAAACACATATACCTATCTTATGCTGCTTTCAGTGATGCGATGCAGGCCTCTTCTGGCTTGTGTCCCACTCTGTACGGCTCAGGCGGCGCGATGACGTCATTGCACCGCCTGCACTGGCTTCTGATAGGCTACAGCCTATTAGAGGAACGGGCAAGGGAGACGTCTCTCCCCTGCTCCTCCATACCATTCATCTGTATCGCTGTCCTGGAGACGGCGATACAGATAAATATGGAGATGAGCTCTTCCACAATCGAAGCGCTCATCTCCACTTCTGCTGCCTTCGGACAGCTCTGCGGGCCAGATAGAAAGGTCAGCTGGGCCGTAGTTTGCCCATCACTGGGCTAGACACTTCTGCTTCTTGGCAGCTATGTGGGCAGACAGGTACTTGGAATACTATTTCAGTCTGGTGTATGAGAAAATTATACAACGATGTCACGCTGTACAGAGTCCATTGTTTTTGAAGGAGCAAAGCAGCCTGTGCCGAATCAAGAGTTTCCTCCAAGGGGGTGCACTGCAGGATTTTTTTTTTTAGACAAGCTTTGCAAAGCAGACCGTCGACGTGCAGAGGTCCAACTTCCGTGAGGATACCTCTAGCTGTGAAAATGACTGCTTCTTCGTGCCGATGACCTACTTCTGGCGATTAACACCCCATCGATTGGTGTTTGCATGTCCTTGCAATAAATGATGTTCCCGTTCACTGACTGTAAACAGAGATATTGACAGAAAAATGTATCAAACTCTGCCGCCATCTTTCTAGGCGTCACGTCTGACCAGACAGATTTACCATAATCTGTTCCAGGACATGAAGCAGTGGAATGACATCGTTCATCCCGTAGTCCTGGTGACTGACAAATAATGTGACCTCCTCAAAGGGCCTGAGCAAACGGCAGGTGTCATGGGTGAAGACTTTAGAAAAAAAGACTTTTCAAAAATGAAATTAGTCATAAATGAGTCCTTATCAGACTGGAACGGATTACATGGAGTCCAGGAGAAATGGGACTACTTAAAAGGTGCATTATTGAAGGCAACAGAAAATTGCATTAGACTTGTCAGTAAAAGCAAAAAAAGGAGGAGACCACTGTGGTACTCAGCAGAAGTGGCCCAAATCATTAAAAATAAAAAGCTAGCATTTTGTAATTATAAAAAAACCCAGAGCAATGAAGATAAGGAAATCTACAAGATTAGGCAGAGAGAGGCCAAGCAAGTTATAAGAACTTCTAAAGCGCAGGCAGAAGAAAAACTAGCTCAGTCTATGAAAAAAGGGGATAAGACATTCTTCAGATATATAAATGAAAAAAGGAAATTAAAACAAGGAATAACTAAATTAAAAACAAAGGACCCAAGGTATGTAGAAGAGAATAAAGGGCTAGCCGACTGCCTTAATGAATACTTCTGTTCAGTTTTTACAAAAGAAAAAGGAGAAGGACCTCCACTAGAAAGAATGACTATTAAATCGTTTGATGCATGTATCTTTACAGAGGAAGATGTTCTAAGTTTGCTGTCTAAGGTGAAGACAGATAAGTCACAGGGGCCTGATGAGATACACCCAAAATTATTAAAAGAGCTTAGTGGTGAGCTGGCAAAACCGTTAACAGATTTATTTAACCAATCATTAGTAACAGGAGTCGTCCCGGAAGATTGGAAATTGGCAAATGTCGTGCCCATTCACAAGAAAGGTAGTAGGGAGGAATCGAGCAACTATAGACCAGTGAGTCTGACATCAATAGTAGGCAAATTAATGGAAACCCTATTAAAGGATAGGATTGTGGAACATCTAAAATCCCATGGATTGCAAGATGAAAAACAACATGGGTTTACTTCAGGGAGATCATGTCAAACAAATCTTATAGACTTTTTTGACTGGGTGAATAAAATAATAGACGGTGGAGGTGCAGTAGACATCGCATATCTAGATTTTAGTAAGGCTTTTGACACTGTCCCACATAGAAGACTTATCAATAAACTGCAGTCATTGAGCATGGACTCCCATATTGTTGAGTGGATTAGGCAGTGGCTGAGTGACAGACAACAGAGGGTTGTAGTCAATGGAGAACATTCAAAACAAGGTAATGTTACCAGTGGGGTTCCACAGGGATCTGTACTGGGACCGATTTTGTTTAATATCTTCATAAGTGATATTGCAAAAGGCCTCGCTGGTAAGGTTTGTCTTTTTGCTGATGACACAAAGATATGTAACAGGGTTGAATGGAAAAGGATTTAGGAAAACTAGAAGAATGGTCAGAACTCTGGAAACTGAAATTTAATGTGGATAAGTGCAAGATAATGCACCTGGGGCGTAAAAACCCAAGGGCAGAATATAGAATATTTGACACAGTCCTGACCTCAGTATCTGAGGAAAGGGATTTAGGAGTAATTATTTCAGAAGACATAAAGGTGGGAAGACAATGTAATAGAGCAGCACGAAATGCCAGCAGAATGCTTGGATGTATAGGGAGAGGTATAAGCAGTAGAAAGAGTGAAGTGCTTATGCCGCTGTACAGAACACTGGTGAGACCTCACTTGGAGTATTGTGCGCAGTACTGGAGGCCATATCTCCAGAAGGATATAGATACTCTAGAGAGAGTTCAGAGAAGAGCTACTAAACTAGTACATGGATTGCAGGATAAAACTTACCAGGAAAGGTTAAAGGACCTTAATATGTATAGCTTGGAAGAAAGAAGAGACAGAGGGGATATGATAGAAACTTTTAAATACATAAAGGGAATCAACTCGGTAAAGGAAGAGAGCATATTTAAAAGAAGAAAAACTACCACAAGAGGACACAGTTTTAAATTAGAGGGGCAAAGGTTTAAAAGTAATATAAGGAAGTATTACTTTACTGAGAGAGTAGTGGATGCATGGAATAGCCTTCCTGCAGAAGTGGTAGCTGCAAATACAGTGAAGGGGTTTAAGCATGCATGGGATAGGCATAAGGCCATCCTTCATATAAGATAGGGCCGGGGGCTATCCATAGTATTCAGTATATTGGGCAGACTAGATGGGCCAAATGGTTCTTATCTGCCGACACATTCTATGTTTCTATGTTTCTATGTCACGCATGAGCTGCCACTGGCTGACATCGAAGTTACACAGGGGACTACTCCTGTCCGCTTGGATCATCAAGAAATTGTTTATGGCCTTTCTCTGTTCTTATAGTCGGTCCAACATATGGAGGGTGGAATTCCAATGGTTGGAAACGTCGCATATCAGCCTATGTTGGGGGATGCCGTTCTGCCACTGCAGCTCAAGGAGGGTGTGCTTTGCGGTGTACGAGTGACTGAAGTGCATGCAAAGTTTCCTGGCCATTTTTAGGATGTCTTGCACATGGGTGAAGACTTCAGGAACCGCTTGACAACCAAATTGAAAACGCGTGCCAAGCAGGGCGCATTTCTCAACCCTCCTTTACGCAGCGCCAACACCATGTTCTTCCCGTTGTCGGTCAGCATTCCGATTTTGAGTTGTCGCAGAGAAAGCCAGGATTCTATTTCTTGATAAAGGACACTGAGCAGTTCCTCCCCTGTGTGACTCCATTCGCCCAGGCAAACCAGGTGCAGAATAGTGTTGAGCAGGAATATTCGAAAAGCAAATTTTTATCTCGAATATCGCCACTTTGAGAATTCGCGAATATTTAGAATATAGTGCTATACATTCGTTATATCGAATATTCGTCATTTTTTCCATTTGAACACATGATTCCTCCCTGCTTCTTGCTTGTGGGCCAATGAGTCATTAGCCCACAAGCAACTTAAGCAGGGTTCAGTGTTCACTTCAGATGGAAAAAAATGACGAATATTCTAAAATACGAATATATAGCACTATATTGAATATAGTGCTATATATTAGTTATTTTAGAATATTCGTCATTTTTTTCCATCTGAAGTCATGATTCCTCCCTGCTTAAGCTGCTTGTGGGCCAATGACTCATTGGCCCACAAGCAAGTAGCAGGGAGGAATCATGTGTTCAGATGGAAAAAATGACAAATATTCTAAAAACAAATATATAGCACTATATTCTATAGTGCTATATATTTGTTTTTGACCCACGCCTGTATTGATTGCGTAATATTTGCGTATTACGCGATCATTACCTTGACAATTTTCGAGTAAAAAAAAAAGAATGTAGAATATGACGAATATTCGATGAATATTCGACAAAATATTCGCAAAATATCACGAATTAGAATATGACCCCTGCCGCTCATCACTGCTGCAGAACAGCGTGAGAATAATGAGAGGGGTCACACATGGCTTGCATACATTATATTCCTCCAACATAATTCTTGGATCTCTACATGAAAATTATGTATTTGGTGTAAATTGCAAGAGGGGCATATTTGGAGACATTGACTTCACAAGAGATACAGAGCAGCGGAGTTTACTTTGAAATTTAAACCAACTTGTTCAACACTGAGTAATGCAGCCCATACAGTAAAAGGAGGTGTACAGTCACCCATCAATTTTCCCAAAAAAAGCCCATTTCACATAACACATTTCACCACTACGGAATTCGGCCCTTACCGCAAAAGGAGGTATACATTCACCCATACATTTTCCCCAAAGAATCCAGTGTCACATAAAGAATTTCACCACTAAGTAGGTCAGTCCATACCGCAAAAGGAGGTGTACATTCACCCATACATTTTCCCAAAAAAATCCAGTGTCATGTAAAGAATTTCACCACTAAGTAAGCTGGTCCATACCGCAAAAGGAGGTGTACATTCACCCATACATTTTCAGAAAAAAAGCCAGGGTCACATAAAGATTTTCACCACTAAGTAAGTCGGTCCATACCACAAAAGGAGATGTAAATTCACCCTTATATTTTCCCCCAAAAAAGCCAGTGTCACATAAAAATTTTCACAGCAAAAAGGGTTTACCACATATAACTGCACCGCTAAACGGCAAGTAGGCCCTTAATTGAGAGGAGTCACACATAGCTTGCATACACTACATGCCTCCAACATAATTCTTGGATCTCTACATGAAAATAATGTATTTGCTATAAATCGCGAGCGGGGCATAGTATGAGACATTAACTTCACAAGAGATACAGAGCAGCGGAGTTCGGCCACCTCTATTTGCTTCTCGCTGTTTACTGCTCCTGAATTAAAATTGGGGCAACCAGCTTCAGCTTCCTCTGATGTGTATACCTACGGAGTCCTTTTGTTATGGCTTTGCACAGGGAGCAAGATTGTTACGCACAATTCTGATGGAACTCCTGATCTTAAGAAACTGGACTTGGACTGCAAAGCAGAGGCTCTCCTGTCATGTCTTGTGTGCTGTGGAGATCGAATGCAGACAGAGCAGATAAAAACACATGAAAACATAGTGAAGATGCTTGATTTAATTGTGAATAGATAGTAAAGTCTGCTGGTGTGTTGTCATCAGCGTCTTCATTATGTTTACTCCAGGACCCACAACGATGTAATTCGGTCCATACCGCAAAAGGATACCAAAGAAAGGATAATAGAATTCGGTTCATACAGAAGAAAGTCTACTATCACCCATCAATTTTCCCAAGAAAAACCTGTTTCTCATAAAAAATGTCACCACTACGGATTTCGGTCCATCCCGCAAAAAGTGCTTCACCACATATAACTGCACTGCTGAACGGCAATTAGGCCCTAATTTTTTTCTATTTTTACACAAAAGGCTTTTCAACAGATAAGTGCAACGATGAACGGCGAATATATTTTTATTTCGCCAGTCATACACGGCAAACTTGGCTTTAGAGTATAGCACTGCACCGCACTAGGGCAATTAGGCCTTAGTTTTTTTACACTTTTACAGAACACAACAGGCTTTTCAACAGATAAGTGAAAAGCAGGACGCCGAATATAAACACGGCCTATACACGGCAAACTGGGCTGTAAAATATCTCACTACACCGCTGAACGGCAATTAGGCCCTAATTTCTTTCTATTTTTACACAAAAAGCTTTTCAAAATATAAGTGCAATGATGAACGGCGAATATATTTTTACTTCACCAGTAATACACGGCAAACTGGGCGGTAAAATATCCCACTGCACCACTGAACGGCAATTACGCCCTAATTTTTTTCTACTTTTACACAAAAGGCTTTTCAGCAGATAAGTGCAACGCTGAACGGCGAATATATTATTATTTCTCCAATAATACACGGCAAACTGGGCTTTAGAATATATCACTGCACCGCTAAGCGGTAAAGATATTTTTCCTTTTTCCACTAACACACGCAAAAAAGGGCTTTAAAACAGATAACTGCACCGCTGAGCAGCAAATATATTTTTCCTTTTCCACTAATACACGCAAAAAAGGGCTTTAGAACTGATAACTGCACCGCTGAGCGGCAAATATATTTTACTTTTGCCACTAATACATGACAAAAAGGGCTGTAATTTTTGCACTTCACCACACAACGGCTAATAAGCACTTATTTCCCACTAATACAAGCCAAAAATGCTTTAGAACATATTAAGTATTTTTACGTTTTATTTGCACTAGGGCAAATAAAACGTAGAAATATTTCCTTGTAATAACCCCTGTTAATGCCTGTATCAAACAGCACTTGCACCCTAATAAGAACGTTTTGATGGAATTACAGAGCTGTATAATGGCAATTTGGATCCCAGTCAGTGCTGCAAGGCGTAATAGGAATGTTCCTATTACCCAGGCTGTCACCTCCCCGAATGAACCCTGTTTAACAAAAATGCTGTGGATTGTTTCCTCCCTATCCTTTCCCTACACCTTGAATAATCTTTCCCTGCACTTGTAAATTGTTGTTTTTTAGCACAATGACGTTTTTTCTATCACTGTCCCTAGCGCCTGTAGACGTCTCTCCCTGCACTAAGTACACTGGTAAATGACAGAATCTAAGATGGCTGACGATTGGCTGCATGCATGGCTTTGTGGGTGATACCGGCTTCCCAGAGTTCCTTGCCCCATGTCCTCACACGTGCAGCAGCCATTTTAGGAAAAAATGTGATTCGTTACCACGAACCGCGAGGAAATTCGCATTCGGTGCGAATCGAATTTTTCCTGAAATTCTGAATGAATTCCACTTCGTCAGCTTCGATTCGCTCATCTCTATTAATTATAGATCCCGGATATGGCTGATCAGTAGAGTTTGAGTTTGCTATAAATGTTAATTAAGAGTCAAGAGATGTGGGATAGATTTGTCCATCCGAAAACAATAATAAGTTTGAGTACTGCTCTGTTCACCAAAAAGAGAACTTCACTTGCTTTAATAGCCTGTTTTGGTGGACGGGGCTAGTCAACAGCTTTAGGCTCTTCTCTGGCAGTCCAAGAAAGATGAAATCCATAGCAGTTATAAACCCAGTATTATATTAGGCAAATTCATCCACACATTAGTAAGACAAAATCATTAGTTGTCTTATCACAACCATTAAAAGGTTTCTACCACTTCGTTTGGACATATTTAGCTGCCAGACACTAGCGATCCGCTAGTGTCTGCTCTACCAAACAATGCTATTATAATAGCTTTTTGTGCAGCCGTTTCCATAAAAAACGAACTTTTATCGATATGCTAAAGAGCCTCTAGGTGCTATGCGGGCGTCTTTTCAGCACCTAGAGGCTCGGTCTACCTTCACAAAATGCCGTCCAGCACGTCCCTCTAGCCCGCCCATCTCCTCTGGAATGCGATCCTCCCTCTGAGTCAGCGGACGAATTCTCGCGCATGCGCCGTGCGCGTCTGTCTTCGGCGCAGGCGCAGTTAATGTCTGACCGCTTTCTGCACAGACATCTCCACTGCACCTGTTCCTCGGAGCACTATGACGTCATCGGCGCAGGCGCAGTGGAGATGTCTGCACAAAAAGCTATTATAATAGCATTGTTTGGTAGAGCAGACACTAGCGGATCGCTAGTGTCTGACAGCAAAATGTGTCCAAACGAAGTGGTAGAAACCCTTTAACTTAAACGTTTTGGTCTTATAGACCTTCCTCAGAAATATGGCTGGAGAAGGTGTATGTTGATGCCTGAAATGTCGCTGCATATTGTTGATCATTGTGACAACACCACAGGCTACAGAGGTTAGCCTTAGGCCATTTTCACCTAAATGTATTATGGCCACATTTTAACCCATATTTCAGCTGAGTGTCCTGGCCCAACCACAGGTCTACTCACCCAAATTCACCATATCATACATCCATATGTTGCTTTGAGTTCAGGTCAGAAGACTTAAGATCAGGTCGGGACACTCTGATGAAATATGGGCAAAATGTACCAATAATATGCCCGTGTGAAACTCGCCTTAGGCCCCGTTTGCACAAGATTTTTGCCAGTGGAATTTATAAGGAAATCTGCATCAAAAAGACATGTCCTTTCTTGGTGCTATGTCCATATGGACAGCACTGGAAACTGTGATGAGTGGCCGCTGGGTCTAAGCCAAGAGCGGGTCTGCGGCATTCAAACTGAAACTGCGGCAATTTCTGCCGCAGAATATGCCATAGTGTTTGCCTTTGCAAAATTTGCCATGTTAACTTGCCCTTATACTTAGCATTCTCAATTCCCTTTGAGCTCCAAATAAGCGAAATGCAATTTAGAATCTCCGAAGGGAATTTCTATTAAAAAAAATATATATATATATTGTGTCTGGAGAAGTAGTGGACGGGGTCTATGTGTGCCCAAGATTCCTCACTTCTGTCATTTAAAAGCAACCAGGGAAATGTTCAGGGGAGGTCTCTGCAATTCGTGTTTGCATAAAACCTGTTTTTAGGGCCTGTGTTGCTGGAATGGGGAGAGAAGGGTGGGCCCCACTCCATCCGGACAGTCCGGGTTTTGGGCTGTCAGGTAATTACTCCTCAGGTGTGCTAGCCTGATATAAGGCTGAGAATGCAGACACAGCTCTCTCAGCCTGGGAACAGGTTACCTGCATGGAGCCTGTGAGAGCACTTCAAGAGGTATGGACTTTGCTATTTTGTTTAGGTGCTTGGTATTAGGCCGGCACTTGGTCAGGGAGGTTTCATGCTGTATAGTTAGAGCCGGACAGGCTTAGGATTTTTGTTTGTTATATTTTATGTTCTGTACCTCAACCTGCCAATAAAACTGGCTGAGGTCAGTTAAAAGAAGTTCCTGCCGTGTGGACTGCAACTTCTTTGGTGTGCCTGCTAAACGGTGCCTGCCTACCCAGGAGACGACAGCCCCGCTATCTAATCCCTTACATTTGGTGGAGGATGTGGGCACACCAAATTCTGGCATAATAAAAATAAATAAAAAAAAGAAACTGAACATTTAAAGGGACAGAGTCCATTTTTGTGCGGTGCACCAAAGACTGTTTTCTGCCTCTTGGAAAATTGAGGATGTGGTTAAAGCTATGTTGCAAGCTGTTGCATATCAACAGGAGGCTACCCGAGTGCAGCAGGAGGCTACTCGAGTACAGCAAAAGGCGCTTGAGGAAACCAGCCGCAGGCTGACGGTCCAACTGGAGGCTGCACAAGAGGCGCAAAGAAAAGACCAGGAGACCTTAGCAGTTGTAGTGCAGCAACTTACCAGTGTCGCTGGACGGGTCCCAGGTATGGCAGAGGCCCCTCATGCCGCCATAAGGGCTAGTCACTTTCTGCAAAAGATGACAACCCCAGATGACGTGGAGGCCTACCTGACCACCTTTGAAAGGACTGCCGTGCGAGAGGGTTGGCCAAAGGCACAGTGGGCCGGACTGTTGTCCCCCTTCCTTTCAGGAGAACCCCAAAAGCCATATTTTGACCTGGAGAATCAGGATGCTATGGACTATGTTATGCTAAAAAAAGAGATCCTTACACGCCTTGGTGTTACTCTTTCGGTCCGTGCACAGCGTGTGCACAACTGGGACTACAGTATGGATAAACCTCCACGTTCCAAAATGCACGACCTCATACACCTGACCAAGAAGTGGTTGCAGCCGGAGTTCCTGACAGGCCCTCAGATGGTGGAACGGGTTGTGATGGACCGGTACTTAAGGGCCCTCCCCGTTACCTTGCGCAAGTGAGTGAGCCATGGTGACCCCAAGAATGCTGACCAGATGGTGGAGATGGTGGAGAGGTACACATCCGCAGAGGAGCTACTGAGTCTGCCGCAGCGCCCCCCAGCCCCGCAGCAGAGATCTCCAGGACTACCTTGTAAGACTGTTCTAAGGGAAAAGGGGGCTGGCAGAAGTGATATATCTGTGGGTGCAAGTGGAGAGACTGGAGGCCCAGGCTCTAGAAGCTGGCAAGCCGTGCCAGGGAGGTCTGTGGCCTATAAGAGACTTAATAGGGACTTAATAAAATGTTTCAGATGTCAAATGCCAGGTCATGTTGCTGCCAATTGCCCAATGTATGGTGAACCAATGCAATGTGATGCCTCATATATAAACCGCCGTTTATCACTGTATGCTCAGCCTGCGTGTGTGGCATTACCAAATACTGGGGTGGAGAAACAAATGTGTGTTATTACGGTGGAAGGTAAAGATGTGAGTGCCTTGTTGGACTCAGGCAGTCTGGTCACCCTAGTAAAAACGGATTTGGTAAACCCCAGGAAATGGCAAACGAAAACCATTGCGGTAACCTGCATACATAGAGACACCCGTAATTATCACACTGCTGTGGTTGATGTAAATACCCGGTTCGGGGCAGGAAAATTTATGGTTGGTTTAGTGCCTAGGTAATGCATGATGTCATCATGGGGCGGGATTTCCCACATTTCTGGCAGCTATGGGAACATAAACTTTCAAATGCCTGTCAGGAAGGAGATGACCTACCACCGGGTACCGAAAGGTGTGGGTATTTAAGAGAGACTTCTGTTGATGGTGAATCGTTTCCCTTGTCTGTCATGGTGGGGGAGCCTGAGGTCTCTGACCATAGTGATGGGTTAGAAGAGGGTCAGAGCAGTCCAGAGAGGGAAGACTCCCTTAATGACAATTTGCCAGACCTGGCAGTACGAAAAGAGCAATTTGGTGCTGAGCAATTAAAAGATCCCACTCTTACTAGAGCCAAGGAAAATGTGGTCTATTGATGGTAAACTGGTGGAACCAGACGGCAGACTTTGTTTCCCACATATGGCTGTGAAACATGACTTATTGTACCAGGTGGTAAAAAGGGGAGAGGATCTGGTGGAACAACTGGTGGTTTCTAAAGTGTACCGACGAACGGTACTAGATATTGCTCATAGTCACCTTATGGGGGGGCATTTGGGAGCTGAAAAGACTACAGACAGAGTCCTTCAAAGGTTCTTTTGGCCTGGGATCCATAAAGATGTTAAAGACTATTGTGACACCTGCCCCGAGTGACAAATTTCGGCTCCTAGGCCACACTATCGTAGTCCCCTGGTACCTCTACCAATCATTGAGATACCATTTGAGAATAGCCATGGATCTGGTGGGGCCCCTTGTAAGATCTGCTCGAGGCCACCAACATATTCTCGTAATCATAGACTACGCTACTCGTTACCCGGAAGCTATACCCTTACGTAATACGTCATCCAAGGCCATAGCTAAAGCGTTGGAGTGTTCAGTCGCGTGGGACTACCAAAAGAGATCCTAACAGATCAGGTTACCCCCTTTATGTCACGCATCATGAAGGAGTTATGTAAACTGTTCAAAGTTAAACAGCTGCGTACCTCTGTCTACCATCCACAGACTGATGGACTGGTATAGAGATTTAATAAAACTCTAAAAGCCATGCTTAAAAAAGTGGTAGACAAAGATGGGAAAAACTGGGATTTCCTTCTCCCCTATCTCATGTTTGCCATCCGTGAAGTGCCTCAGTCCTCTACAGGCTACTCCCCATTTGAGTTGCTATATGGTCGCCACCCTAGGAGTCTGCTAGATATAGCAAAAGAAACTTGGGAAGAAGAAGCTACCCCCTATAGAAGTGTCATAGAACATGTGGCACAAATGCAAGATCGTATATCTGCGGTGATGCCTATTGTACGAGAACATACGGCCCAGGCGGCACAACAAAGGGTGTATAACCGCAGTGCCAGAGTACGTACCTTTGCACCAGGTGACCGGGTTCTGGTACTGATCCCTACAATAGAGAGTAAATTCCTGGCTAAGTGGCAAGGCCCCTTTGAGGTGATAGAGAAAGTAAATGAGGTAAACTATAAAATCCGTCAACCAGGTAAGAGGAAGCCTGAGCAAATATACCACGTCAATCTTATAAAACCATAGAAAGATCGACTATCACTTGCGGCTGACACCTCCTTCCCACCAGAGCAGCGGTGCTCTGGGAAGCCCCTGTTGCCAGAGGTAACAGTACCCGACTCCCTGGCCAAGACCCAAAAGGTAGAAGTGCAGGGATTCCTCTTTAAGAATACGGATTTTTTCTTTGAGATCCCAGGTCGCACCTATGTCATAAAACATGACATCATTACAGAACCAGGGAATAGGGTTAAGCTGCGACCCTACAGAATACCAGAGGCCAGGAGAGGGCTAATCTCTGTAGAGGTGAGGAAAATGTTGGAACTTAAGGTAATTGAAGAGTCCCATAGCCAGTGGTCCAGTCCTATAGTTCTGATCCCCAAACCAGATGTCAGCTGGAGGTTTTGCAATGACTTCCGGAAGTTGAACACCATATCTAAGTTTGATGCTTACCCAATGCCCCGTGTTGATGAGCTCATTGACAGGCTCGGAAATGCCAGGTATATAACCACTCTAGACCTAACCAAGGGATACTGGCAAATTCACCTGACAAATGAGGCCAAAGAGAAAACTGCCTTTGCCACTCCTGATGGGTTGTTTCATTATGTGGTCTTGCCATTTGGTTTGCATGGAGCCCCTGCAACCTTCCAGAGGGTGATGGATAAGATTTTAAGACTGCACAGACGGTCCGCAGTCGCATATCTGGATGACATCATCATCCAAAGCCCAGACTGGGAATCCCATCTACCTAGGGTGCAGGCCGTTATCAATTCCCTGTGTGAGGCAGGCTTCACAGCCAATTCCAAAAAATGTGCCATTGGTCTTGAAGATGCTAAGTTAGGTTACATCATAGGCCAAGGCCTAGTAAAGCCCCAGTTAAACAAAATCGAAGCCATACAAAGATGGCCTCAACCGGTAAACAAGAAGCAAGTCCGTGCCTTCTTGGGGATTACAGGCTATTACCGGCGATTTATACCTAATTTTGCTTCCCTTGCAGCCCCATTAACGGACCTGACAAAAGGGAAAGACTCTGTCATGGTCAAGTAGTCACAAGAGGCTGAAAAATAATTTCAGACTCTAAAAACCCTCCTGTGCGCTCAGCCGGTGCTGATAACCCCAGACTTTAAGAAAGGGTTTGTCCTACAGACGGATGCGTCTGAGGTGGGACTGGGGGCAGTACTGTCACAGGTACGGGATGGAGAAGAACACCCTGTACTGTATCTGAGCAGGAAACTTAATGACCATGAGCAAAAATATGCAATTGTGGAAAAAGAGTGCCTCGCTATTAAATGGGCCATGGAAGCACTCCGCTACTATTTCCTTGGCCGTCACTTTGAATTGGTCACGGATCATGCTCTCTCAAAATGGATGTGTGAGAATAAGGAAAAAAATAGGAGGGTAACAAGATGGTTCTTAGCCCTGCAAGAGTACCAGTTTACCGTAAAGCACAGGCCAGGGACCCAAATGGGAAATGCAGATGCCTTCTCATGTGTACATTGTCTGATGTCCAGATGTGTTCCAGCCCCGGGTCTGAAACAGAGGGGGAGGATATGTGACAGAGTGTCTGGAGAAGTAGTGGACGGGGTCTATGTGTGCCCAAGATTCCTCACTTCTGTCATTTAAAAACAACCATGGAAATGTTCAGGAGAGGTCTCTGCAATTCGTGTTTGCATAAAACCTGTTTTTAGGGCCTGTGTTGCTGGAGTCGGGAGAGAAGGGTGGGCCCCACTCCATCCGGACAGTCCGGGTTTTGGGCTGTCAGGTAATTACTCCTCAGGTGTGCTAGCTTGATATAAGGCTGAGAATGCAGACACAGCTCTCTCTCAGCCTGGGAACAGGTTACCTATGGAGCCTGTGAGAGCACTTCAAGAGGTATGGACTTTGCTATTTTGTTTAGGTGCTTGGTATTAGGCCTGCACTTGGTCAGGGAGGTTTCATGCTGTATAGTTAGAGCCGGACAGGCTTAGGATTTTTGTTTGTTATATTTTATGTTCTGTACCTCAACCTGACAATAAAACTGGCTGGGGTCAGTTAAAAGAAGTTCCTGCCGTGTGTGCCTGCTAAACGGTGCCTGTCTACCCAGGAGACGACAGCCCCGCTACCTAATCCCTTACAATATATATATATATATATATATATATATATAACACACTCTTAACTCAAATTTCTAATGTTGAGCAAATCGAATTGAAACAAATAGACTTTCATCTGAATTTCAGGCAAAAATCAATTTGCCACAATTCAAAATTTCCTCACGCTTCGTGTTTTTTCCTAAAATGGCAGCTGTACATGTTACAAAGTGAATGTAAGAAGCCCATAATGCTGTGCAGCCAGCCAATCAGCAGATAGCATCCCCTGTGGTGTCTCAGCCCTATAAAAGCCTCATTCCAAGTGGTCATCGCAATTTCACTGTGAACTGAGCATAGAGAGAGACTTGGCAAGCGCTAGGGACACTGTTTTAGCAAGCTTTTAGTTGCAGAATATTGGATAGGGATAGTGCAGGGACAGTGTATGGAGATCATAGGGAGAGTTTTTTAGACACTGTAGGGAGGGTATAGGGACAGTGACTGCAGGGACAGTGCAGGCTAAGTGTAATCGTCCTGTGCATCTTGTTCACCTCCTGCACCATTGATTCTTAATCTGTTCTGTTATACATATACTTACTGTGCATAAGACCCATTGCCAACAGGCAGTCTATTATATTGGTGTGTTTACCTAGTTCATCTGCAGCACCATTAATACTTAATCTGTTCTGTTATACATAGACTTACTGTGTATGAGACTCATTGTCAACAGGCGGTCTAATATATATGTGCGTTTATCTAGTACACTTGCTGCGCCATTAATACTTTATCTTTTCTGTTATACATAGACTTACTGTGCATCAGGCTCATTGTCAACAGGTGGTCTATTGCAGTGTTTCCCAACCAGTGTGCCTCCAGCTGTTGCAAAACTACAACTCCCAGCTTTGGCTGTCCGGGCATGCTGGGAGTTGTAGTTTTGCAACAGCTGGAGGCACACTGGTTGGGAAACACTGGTCTATTGTATAGGTGTGTTTATTTAGTACATCTGCTGCGCTATTTATACTTAATCTGTTTTATTATACATAGACTTACTATGCATCAGACTTAGTCTCAACAGGCAGTCTAATGTATAGGTGAGTTTACCTAGTTTACTACTGCGCCATTAATAATTAATATGTTCAGTTACACATAGACTTACTGTGCATCAGACTCATTGTCAACAGGCGGTCTATAACATAGGCACGTTTATCCACTTGCTGCGCCATTAATACTTAATCTGTTAATTAATACTTAATCTGTTCTGTTGTACATACACTTATGTGTCAGACTCCATGTCAACACAAGGTCTAATATATAGGCATGTTTATCTAGTTCACCTGCTGCACCAATCATACTTAATCTGTCCTATTATACATAGACTTGCAGTGT
Organism: Bufo bufo; assembly: GCF_905171765.1. Lineage (NCBI taxonomy): Eukaryota > Metazoa > Chordata > Amphibia > Anura > Bufonidae > Bufo > Bufo bufo. The sequence goes on along the minus strand of NC_053391.1, from coordinate 362,585,598 downwards.
ATCAGGCAGAAGAAGGGGTGGTGATAGCAGCATCCAGAGTTGCCACTGTCATCCAGCTGTTGTGTTTTGACCAACAATCCAGCTGCACTGGAATGGTTGACTTGCTCTTTAACATAATCTCAGGTGATAACAGTTAAACACAGCCAGGAATCAGTGGGTTCCTTTGATACCATATTAAGTTTGCATGGCTTAGGAACAACCTCTGTGCCCTCACCTGTCCTGCAACTGCCTCTTTCTTTTGCTGCTCCTTTTGCTTGGGAACAAACTTATGCTGCTCTGCTCCACATTTCAGCGAGGACAGTAAGCTTAGTGAGGACAGTCAGTAGCTACAAATCAACACAAACTTGGAAGTGAGGTTCGTTGCATCCTAACTTAGGCCTGCAACTAGCGATGATGACAGTTGAGTGGGAGCACATGTTTTGCCAGCAATCGTTCACCAAGGCGATTGCAAATAGACAAAAGTATGCCTGCACTTATACAACAGCACAGAAGCTGAATGTGTACCTGGCCAAGTTGCTGGTACTACAGTACCTCCCTTTCCATATAGTGGACTTTGAACAATTCAGAGAACTGATGGCTTGTGCCCACTCAAGGTGGAGAGCACCAAGCCATCATTTCTTAAAAAAAATAAAAAAAACTGTACTATCCCTGCACACATATGTTGGGCAGAAGGTAGGCCTGCCCTTGAGCCTTTCGGCGTCTGGTACAGTTCATGCCAGCACTGATATGTGGAGCTGTAACTATGATCAAGGACAATATATGTCTTTTACAGCCTACTGGGTAAATGTGGTTCTGGCCCAGGTACACCAGCAACTAGGCCAGGATGGCAATGCCGCCTCCGTGTTGTAATTGTGGGATTTCTATGCTTTATCCTCAGGCTCCTCTATAGGCATAGTTCAGAGTGGTCCTTTTGCATACCACCTATTCAAAGCACAGCATTTTCACGCGGTTCTGCACCTTGTCTGCCTGGGTGAATCACACCGGGGAGGAACTGCTCTGCGTCACAAACCAAAAAATCGAAAGGAACCATGGTCACTGATAACGGGAAGAACATTCTTTCTGTGCTGCATTAGGGAGGGCTGACCTCTGCGCCCTGCATGGCGCACATCTTCAATCTGGTTGTCACCTGATTCCTGAAGTCTTCCATCCAAATGCAAGACGTCTTGAAAATGTCAAGGAAACTGTGCATGCACATCAGCAACTCTTACTGTGCAAAACACACCCTCCTTGACCTTCAAAGACAGAACAGTGTTCCCCTACATTGCCTCATATGCAATGTTTCCATACGTTGGAACTGCAGTCTCCACATATTGGACCAACTGTATGAGAAGATGAAACCGGTTATCAATTTCTTGATGATGCAGACGTACAGGACTACTCCCTAGTTTAACTTTGACATTAGACAGTGGCAGCTCATGCGCGACACCTACTGTTTGCTCAGGCCGTTTGAGGAAGTCATTTTATTTGTCAGTAGCCAGAACTACAGGATGAATGAAGTCATTCCACTCCAAGTCCTGGAGGGTATGCTGATAAATCTGACTGGCAAGAGGACAGGAGATGTGGTGCCTCACCAGTTGGACATAAATACCCAGGAATTATATACTGAACTAGGTGATTTATCTGCCCAAGCGACAGGAGATGAGCAGGAGGAGCCAGAGGGTGATGATAAAGATAATGCAAATGACCCCGACACACCGTTGCGATATGCAGTGGAGATGGAGACAGGGAGTCCCTCCAAGTGTCTTGCGCAAATGGCCAGATGCATGCTGAGTTGCATGCGTATTGACAGCTGAATTATCACCATTTGGCAGAGGGAGGACTACTGGCTGTCCACAATGTTAGACGCTCGCTACCAGTCAAAAGTGGGGGCCTTTTTTATACCTTCTGAGAGGTATGAAATACTCAACTACTATTAAGACATACTTTGTATTCATTTGGTCGCTGCCTACGTGCACCATCGCCTATCTTCACGAAGGTCTAACCGGGGGGAACCTCTGAATTCACACTCCACTGCCAAGACTGCTGCAGGGGGGTAGGCAGGATCAGCACCAGCTCCATCAGCATCAACTTAAGTCTTGAGTCTCTGATGAGGAGTTTTATTCAGCCACCTACTGAAGAAACCAGCCAGCAGCAGGACATGGAGCAGAGCTTAAACCAGCAGGTGGTTGCATATTTGACCTGCACCTTGTCACCCCAGATCCAAGATCCCCTGGACTACTGGGCAGCCAAACTTGAAACGTGGTCGCAACTGGCCTTGCTTGCCCTGGGCAAGCTTTCCTGCCTGGCCAGTAGTGTGGCATCAGAGCAAGTGTTTAGTGCGGCGGGTGGCAAGGTTACGCCAATCTTATAAAGATTAGTCAGGCCTGGATCAACCAGGATTTCCAGAAACCAGTACCTGATGCAACAGACTAGATAATTCTGTCAGTATTGATCTGACTGTAGTGAGCTGCCACAGCAGAACATTGTGACAAATGGCCTGTTACTTCTGCCCACGTGCTACGTGCTGCTGCCACCCGCCTGATGCCACACACCTGCTGTCTCTACTGTCATCTGCTCCTACTGTGATCTTCCACCATCTTATGCTTTTAATGCCACTGCTGTTGCCCTCCCGCCACCTCCCCAATCTGTTCTGGGGCCACTATTTTGACTCTTCATGCTGTTACCACCCTCCCTAGTCTGGTCCGGGGCCACTATTGTCACTCTTTATGCTAGTGCCACCCTCTCCACTCTATTATCGGGCCATTATTGTGACTCTTTATGCTGTTGCCACCCTCACCACTGTGTTACGGGCCACTATTGTGACTCTTCATGCTGTTGCCACTCTCACCAGTCTGTTACAGGGCCCTATTTGGCTGTGTTGACATCACCGTTTATTTTTCTGTTTTTCTGATCCATCAGAAGAACAGAAAAACAAAAAGAATAAAACAGGTCCTGTCGTTTGAGCGTCCATAAGGCCTCTATCACAACGTCAGTATTTTGCATCAGAATTTGATCATAATTTGGAAGCAGGAGTCGGTCCAAAACACAAAAATGCAAATATTTCCATCACATGTTATTTCTGTTTTTGACCCACTCCTGTTTTTGCCTTACCAATACTGATTAAATCGTGACCAAATACTAACGGTATGTGTATTCAATGCTAATCCTCTCTATGATTGTTGTTCTTTTCTTTTTGTGTTATTTGTGGGGTTGTTTTTTATACATAATTTATTAAAGGCTACGTTTTATAATAGGTGGTACTCTGTGAACAAACAAATACTGATGGTATGAAGGCGGATGCTCAAACTACAGGATCCTGTTTTTATGGGCTGTTCTTCTGAGGGACTTGGCTTCAAAATCATGATCAAATACTGATACAAAAAGCTGACCAAATACTGACCGTGTGATAAAGGCCCTTAAATCCCTGCATACAGTACTTCTTTTACATTACAATAAAACTGATTTCAGCTGCAAATGGCCAAAACTCATGCAAATTGAGCATGAGGCCTCTATCACACGGTTAGTATTATGCATCAGGATCAAGCCAAAAGCAGGAGTAGGCCCAAAACACAGAACAGATGCTAATGTTTCCATTATATTTTATCTCTGTTTCGGAACCCATTCCTGTTTTTGCCTTACACATACTGATCAAATGCTGACCAAATACTGACAGTATGAAGGTGGATGCTCAAACTACAGGATCCCGTTTTTATGGGCTGTTCTTCTGAGGGATCAGAAGAACGGAAAAATAAAGAGTGATGTGAACACAGCCTTACTGCTGACAATCTCCCCACTGTCATGGGGCTATTCCTTGAATTTAAGTCTCTGCACGGTTAAGTCCATGCAGATAAATTAGACCTGACGCTAACATTGATCTGTAAGGCGGAGTTCCCACTTCTGTTATTTGGTCAGTTATTTCCATCACTAAGGCTACATTCACACGTCAGTATTTTTCTATAATCCGATTTTCGGTCCGTTTTTTGCGGATCCGTTGTTCCTGAAAATGTTTCCGTATGTCATCCGTTTTTTGCGGATCCGCTAAAAACGGAAACATGTATAAATTTCAATAAGCAAATAAAGTTGTTTGGATTTCTTTAAAAAAAATAAAAAAAAATTAAAATGTAATTTCCAGGAACGGATTCCGTATAAAACGGATGACATACGGAATGACATCCGTATGTCATCCGTTTTTTGCGGATCCATTGACTTTGTATTGTACGAGGATCCGATTTTTCAGGAAAAGAATAGGACATGTTTTATATTTAAACGGACATGCGGAACGGAACAACGGAAACAGATAGCACGCATTGTGCTGTCCATTTTTTTCCAGGACCCATTGAAAATTAATGGGTCCAGATCTGGTCCTGATCTGTTCCGCAAAAAACGGAACAGATCAGGAAAGAAAAAACGGACGTGTGAATGGACCCTTATTGTGAGGCAAATTCAGGAGACTAGCCTACTCTCTGATTAGGTATCAAGAATAGATCTGCACCTGTTTTGTGGGTATGACTCACATCTGCTTTGTCTATATGTGACCTGCCTGTCATTCTGACGCACAGAAACTGTTTCGCTACCAGAAAGGAATAGCTATGCATGTTGCTGCAATGCACAGTGATGTACACTGAGATACAGTCTCCCTAAAGTTTAACTGCAGGCCGGAATAGACCTGATTTAATGCGCTTTGTGTCAAATTAATTCATAATGAAGCAAATTTTTGGGGAGAAATTCGGCGAAGCAACAGAATAGAATTCATGAAAACTTTGCTTATCTCTAGCCACAACATATAAAGTAAAGAATCTAGCAGAATTTTTGCAGTATTTCATTAGGAATTTGAAGAAATGTTTATACTCTCTCTCTCAAAAGGGGCTCCCTGTGGCAAATGTTAAGTAACTCCTAGATGATTTGAAGTCATCAGATTGTTTCATATGCTTAAAAGCTGTTTGTTTGCTGGGCAACTGTAAAATCAAACAACTTTCCAAAGCTTCTTTATTAAAATAAAAAATAAAAAAATTGTGTTAGTACTAGTGATGAGCGAGCATGCTCGGCCGAATACCTGTTCGGCTCGAGCATTGCTATGCTCGGCACATGGCGGTACTCGGTCGAGTACAGCATGTGCTTGAGCGCCATGCTCAATTCTCCTCCCCGCACGTTTCTCGGCTGCTAAGCAGCCAATAAACGTGCAGGTAAGACTTGCCATCACTATATGTAAACTTTTTTATTTTAAAGGTATTTTCAAAAATACATACTGTGGAGTTACATCACTCCAAATGAATAAATGAAAACATTTCTTTACATTTTTGAAAAATAATATGCACATATCCATATCAAAAGAAATAAAGCCATTGATACAAGAACAAATAAAATATGACAAACATGGAAAGAGTAGGGAAGGAGGGAGGGGGAAAGGGAAAGGAAAGGGAAGAACAGGAAAAGGAAAAAAAACAGGTTACCAGTCAAGATAACATTTTAGTGAATCTTTTGGAAAATGGTCTATGTATAGTCCTCTTGGTATATTTACTCAACTTTGACAGATAATCAATTAAACACAATCATTTAACATCAAACTTGTTCTTTCTGGTGTCAGATATGTAGTCCATTTTTCCCAAATGTCCTCAAATCTTTGCCTGTTATGAGCTAAAGTCCACCTCATTTTCTCATAGCGACTTGCCATCACTATAATGCCAGTAGCCATGTTGGCTGCTGGCATTACAGTGATTGGCTGGCTGGAACACGTCATCTGGTGCTATATAGCACTCGATGACACGTGCTTGGATCAGTCATAGTCAGGGAGAGCAGAGCGTAGGAAGGGAAAGGCAGTGTAAGGAGCGAAATTCACAATTATTATTCTAAGCTTTTCAAAGACCCAAAAGTCCTTTTAGGACTACTGTGTGTGTGTGTTTTAGAGCAGCAATATATTTTTACCTGCGCTAAATTGATCAGTCTCAGGGACATCCGTGCTGAGGGAGGGACAGATAGTGCAGGGAGAGAAATTTGTTTTGTTTACTACCAAAAGCTTTTCAAAGACTCCAAAGTTCTTTTAAGGACTACTGTGTGTGTGTTTGACAGCAGCAAGATATTTTTCTTTAAAGGGAACCTGTCACCGGGATTTTGTGTATAGAGCTGAGGACATGGGTTGCTAGATGGCCGCTAGCACATCCGCAATATCCAGTCCCCATAGCTCTGTGTGCTTTTATTGTGTATAAAAACCGATTTGATACATATGCAAATTAACATAAAAGAGTCATATCTTACTTGTGTGACCAGAGAAGAGTCATATTTTCAAGCTCTGACTCATCTCGGGTTAATTTGCATATGTATCAAATCGGTTTTTATACTCAATAAAAGCACACAGAGCTATGGGGACTGGGTATTGCGGATGTGCTAGCGGCCATCTAGCAACCCATGTCCTCAGCTCTATACCCCAAATCCAGGTGACAGGTTCCCTTTAATACCTATTAGTGACATATACTGTACAAATACAAACGGAAAAGAATGGCGTGATATTAAACAAGCAGGAAGTGCTCAAACCCACATGCAGTTGTATACTGTACATCATCCGCAGACTGTGTCTTTTTGTGTAAATTCAACTAATCAGCGCCACATTTATTGTCTATAGTGTGCGTTTAATACACATCTGTGACATATACAGTACTCCATCTGAAAACTGTTTCTTTAGCGTAAATTTAAATAATCAGGGGCCAGCCCTCATCTACTGTCTCTGTAGTGTGTGCGTGTAATACACATCCGTGACATATACAGTACTGCATCCGAAAACTGTTTCTTTAGCGTAAATTTTAATAATCTGGGCCTAATCTAGTGTCCATAGTGTGTTGTTTTCTGTGACATATACTGTACGCCATCCGAAAACTGTTTCTTTAGGGCAAATTTAACTAATCTGGACCTAATCTAGTGTGCATAGTGTGTTGTTTTCTGTGACATATACTGTACGCCAACCGAAAACTGTTTATTTAGGGCAAATTTTACTAATCTAAGCCTAATCTAGTGTCCATACTGAAGTATGTGGCTTTCTGTGACATATACAGTATGCCATCCGAAAACTGTTTCCTTAGCATAAATTTAAATAATCTGGGCCTAATCTAGTGTCCATAGTGTGTTGTTTTCTGTGACATATACAGTACGCCATCCGAAAACTGTTTCTTTAGGGCAAATTTAACTAATCTGGGCCTAATATAGTGTCCATAATCTGTGGTGTTCTGTGACATACTGTCCTGCATCCTAAAACTGTGTCTGTATTGTAAATTCCAATAATATGGGCCTAATATAGTGTCCATATTCTGTGGGTTTCTGTGACATATACTGTCCTGCATCCGAAAACTGTGTCTTTAGTGGACTGTAAAACAATCTGCGCCACATCTAGTGACAAAACCATTAATATGAAGAAGGCGAGCACTAAGGGACGAGGAAGTGGGCATGATGCTGATGGTGCACGCAGAGGCCGTGGCCCTGGCCGCAATGAAACTGCCTGCTGCCAGTGCACCAGAAAAAAAAAAACATCCACCTTACCCAGCTTCATGTCCAACTTAGCTGGACGGCGCAGGACAACACTGTCCAAGTCGGACCAGTGCAAACAATTGGTCGGTTGGATTGCTCAAGATAATGCTTCTAGTTGGTTAAGCACCACCCTCTCTTCCACCAAGTCCAGTCTCTGTAGCCAAGAGTCTGGTCAACGAATCCTCCCTCTGATCATCCTTCCTCCCACCATGGAGAGACTTGCCAAACGAGTAATCCCACACTCAGATATTCCGAGGAGCTCTTTCCAGCACCACTATTACATTTGGCACTCACGCCCCCGAAACACTTGAAGAGGGACCTGAGATATTGTGCCCTGATTCCCAACCTCTTGAGCCTTCACAGTCCCAAGAAGATGACAGTGGTGAACTGCAATCATTTGTTCGCGAGGTGGATGATGATGAGACACAGTTGTCATTCACTGAGGTTGTGGTTAGGTCAAGTCAGGAAGATGAGCAGAGTAAGGAAGTGGAAGAGGAGGTGGTTGACGATGAGGTCACTGACCCAACATGGAAAGGTGAAAATCCGAGCAAGGACAGCAGTACAGAGGCGGAGGGATCCGCAGCACCGCAACAGGCTCGAAGAGGCAGTGGGGTTGCAAAAGGGAGAAGTCGGTTCACACCAAACAGGCCCACAACCGTTACACCGAGCACCCCTATGTGTAAATCTACCTTGCTAAGGGGTAGGTGTTCCGCAGTATGGTACTTTTTTGAAGAAAGTGCAGATGACAGAGTGGTAGTTTTCAACCTGTGCTGTACCAAAATGTGCCGGAGCATGAACACTAGCAAACTCACCACCACCAACATGATCCACGACATGGCATCCAAGCACCCTAATAAGTGGGCCGAATGCCTGGATCCACAATCGGGGTCTGCGGGTCACACCACTGCCTCTTCTTTCCCTGTGTTACGCACAGCTGGCCAATCCCCTGTCGAAGGCGCAGGCCCGGATGCCCCTCGACCTGCAACAACATCCACTTCCCTGTCCCAGCGCAGCATCCAAATGTCCATAGCACAGTCATTTAAAAGCAAGCGCAAATACCCAGCCACCCACCCACAGGCCATAGTACTAAATGCAAAATTACTGGCCCTTGAAATGTTGCCATTTAGGCTTGTGGACACTGAGGCCTTCCGCAGCCTGATGTCGGCAGCCATCACTCGGTACGCAGTCCCCAGCCACCACTATTTTTCACGGTGGGCCGTGCCCGCCTTACACCAGCATATGTCCAACGCAGTTACTGAGAAGGTCCACTTAAAGGGGTATTCTCATCTTAATGATCACTGTTAAATCTGTTAATGATTTGACAGTGATAATTTTTCTAAATACATTTTATTACCCAATTCCCACCCTTTTTTATAAAATAAGTCCCCTCTTACCTGATGTTGTCTTTGGTCTCCCCTGGTTACGGCCACCTCTCCTGTCGAATTCCGCCGGGCCGCGTTTGCGCAGAAGACTGAAGATTCTCTCCCGGCCGGGCCGCGCAATGTCCTGAACGCGCACGCCGCCGCGCATGCGCCATGATGACTTCTTCCTGGCCATTATAGTACAGAGCCGCGAACGCGCACGCCTGCTCTGTACTATACAGGCCAGGAATAAGTCACCATGGTGCATGCACAGCGGCGTGCATGTTCAGGACATTGTGCGGCCCGGCCGGGAGAAAATCTTCAGTCTTCTGCGCAAGCGCGGCCCGGCCGGGAGAAGAATCCAGGAACTGAACGTCGCGCTCAAGGAAGGTAAGTATGAAAAGGGAAGATGAGAATACCCCTTTAACCATGGACACATGGTGCTGGTGGCCAAGGTGCTGGTGGCCAAGGACGCTACATTTCCCTGACGGCATACTGGGTGAATGTTGTGGAGGCCAGGAGTGAGTCGTACCCTGGGATGGCACAGGTGTTACCCACACCCAGGATTGCGGGCCCTACGTCCATCAGGGTCTCCGCCAGCAGCTATGTTACTGGCTCCAACCCCCACTTTTCCTCCTCCGCTGCCTCCTCCTCCACTTCCACCTCCAGCAGCAGTCAGCCATCAGTTGCTAGCTGGAAGCAGCACTGCTCTGGGTAAGAGTCAACAGACCATGCTGAAGTTGATCTGCTTAGGGGACAAACAGCACACCACCGCAGAGCTGTGGCAGGGTATAAGGGACCAGACCGAGCTGTGGCTCTCGCCACTCAACCTACAACAAGGCATGGTTGTGTCTGACAATGGTCATAACTTGGTGGCGGCTTTGGAGCTCGGTAACCTGACACACATCCCATGCCTAGCCCACGTCTTAAACTTAGTGGTTCAGCGGTTTTTCAAAACCTACCCCAATTTGCCAGAGCTACTAATGAAGGCGCGCTGCATGTGTGCCCATTTCCGCAAGTCGTCCACAGCTTCAGCCAGTCTGTTGTGCGACGTGAGCATGCGCTGGAACTCTACGTTCCACATGTTGGTCAGGCTTTGTGAGCAGCAGAGGGCAGTTGTGGAATACCAGCTGCAACATGGTCGTCGCCTTTCGAGTCAATTGCCACTATTCACAAGCGAGGAGAAGGCATTGGTGTCAGACCTCTTTGAGGATTTAAAAAACTTTGATGAATCCACACAGATGGTTAGTGGCGATAACGCTATTATCAGCGTAACCATCCCACTGCTGTGTCTACTCAAACGATCGCTGCTCACAATTAAGGACTAGTGTTGGGCACGAATATTCAAATAATGAATATTAATCGCGAATATCGGCACTTCGAGAATTCGCGAATATTTAGAATATAGTGATATTTTTAGATTTTTTTTTTTCATCAGTAACCTCCCTTCCTGCTTGTGTGCCAATGAAAAGGCGGCAATGTCTTTGTCTGAGCTTAGCAACATCCCTAGCAACCAATAGGAAAGTTGCCTACCCCTTACTATATAAGAACCTCCCCAGCAGCCCTTGTATGCAGTATTTTGCAGATCTGAGAGAGACAGCAGTGTTATTGCTGTGCTCTCTGCTTTCCTGTGTCATCATTACATTAGATAGTTAGTTATTTAGTTAGTTAGTTAGTTAGTTAGTTAGTTAGTTAGCTTATATATAATGCAGATAGTTAGTGGGAGATAGTCAGTGTAGGTTAGATAGTGAAATAGTGTAGCTGATAGGTTCTGCTGTCCATACATACATGCTACATACATACCTACAGACATAGTGCTGTGATGTCACAAATTCACAACAATACTTAGTGCATCAATCACTAAAAAGTAGTCAGACCTGTTAAAATGTAAAGTTGCACATATTGCGCCAAATTATTTGCATCATTAGTGCCGATTTCGCAATCACGAATATATTGGAGCACTCTATCTGCATATAAAGCTATTGTAATGTTCTGCTGTGCCAACCATTTTCTCCAGTCTCTGGAAACGTCTAGCAGCTTGAAAAATTTAGCTATAGTGACCCATGCCTGTATTTCGCACGCATTACGTGACTATTACATTGCCGATTTTTCGCAATCAAGGAAATAATCGCGAATTCGCGAATATATGACGAATATTCTACCAAATATTCGCAAAATATCGCGAATTCGAATATTGCCCCTGCCACTCATCCCTATTAAGGACGACGCTCTGAATGTGGCAAACAAGGAAATGGACATTACACAGGGTGATAGCCGGACCACCCACAGTTCGTCTTCTCAGCGCGAATTGGACCATGAAGAGGAGGAGGAGGAGCTCCAGACAGTTGCCTCTGCTCCAGAGGGTCGTACCCATGGAACTTTAATTCCATCTGTTCAGCGTGGATGGGCAGAAGAGGAGGAGGAGGATGAGGAGATGGAGAGTCATCCTGATGTCAACATCGACGTCTTGCCTGTTGGTACTCTGGCACACATGGCTGACTTCATGTTAGGCTGCCTTTCCTGCAACCCTCGCGTTATACGCATTTTAGATAACATGGATTACTGATTGTTCACCCTTCTTGACCCCCGCTACAAAGAGAAATTCTCATCTCTAATTCCTGTGGTGGAGAGGACGAGTAAAACGGCGCAATACCAAAAGGTACTTGTTGAGAGATTGCTCCAAAATTTTCATCTGACAACGCGGCCGGCAGAGTCTGTACTTCCCTAGGCAACCGAGGAAGGGAGACAAGCGGAATACACAGCAGTTCCAACAAAGGCAGGGCAACACTCTCCAAGGAATGGGACAGTTTCATGACACCCTGCCAGCAACCTCACCCTGAAGCGCGGCCTAGTGGTACAAGGAGGGAAAAGTTTTGTAAGATGGTTAAGGAATACATAGCAGATCGTGTCAGCGTCCTAAATGATCCCTCAGTGCCTTACAACTACTGGGTGTCCAGGCTGAACACGTGGCACGAACTTGCGCTCTACGCCTTGGTGGTGCTGGCCTGCCCTGCCGCCAGCATTTTGTCTGAGCATGTATTTAGTGCTGCTGGTGGCATTATAACAGATAAGCGTATCCACTTGTCCACTGGCAATGCTGACAGGTTGACTCAGATAAAAATGAACAAGGCCTGGATTGCCCCTGACTTCTCAACTCCACCAGAGGAGAGCTGAGCTGATGATGAACATAAAGGCAATTTCAATCTATCATTTATAATGTACTCAATCGACTGCAGTGTATTCCCATGCACCTTTTCCATCACAAAAAAAGAGTATATGGTTGAATCTTGTTTTCTCCTCCTCCTCCTCCTCCTCCTCCTCCTCATCCAGATTGTATATATTCCCTCCACTCTAATATTTTTATAGGTTCAGCTCAACTGCAGGCCCTCAACTCAAATTTTGCTGAACAGCATGCACTCGCATATAATGTTTTAGAGTGTCAGCTCACCTGAAGGCACTCGCAAATAATGTTTTAGAGCGTCAGCTAAACAACATGCACTTGAAAATAATGTTTTAGAGCGTCAGCTCACCTAAAGGCACTCGCAAATAATGTTTTAGAGCGTCAGCTAAACAACATGCACTTGAAAATAATGTTTTAGAGCGTCAGCTGTACAGCATGCACTTGCATATAATGTTTTAGAGTGTCATTTGAACAGCATGCACCAGTAGGCCCTCGCCCCTAATGTTTTAAAGGGTCAGCTCAGCAGCAGGCCCTTGCATATAATGTTTTACAGGGTCAGCTCACCTGCAGGCCCTCGCATATAATGTTTTACAGGGTCAGCTCAACTGCAGGCCCTCGCATATAATGTTTTACAGGGTCAGTTCAACTGCAGGCCCTCGCATATAATGTTTTACAGGGTCAGTTCAACTGCAGGCCCTCGCATATAATGTTTTACAGGGTCAGCTCACCTGCAGGCCCTAGCATATAATGTTTTACAGGGTCAGCTCAACTGTAGGCCCTCGCATATAATGTTTTACAGAGTCAGGTCACCTGCAGGCCCTCACCTAAAATCTTTTACAGGGTCAGCTCAACTGCAGGCCCTTGCATATAATGTTTTACAGGGTCAGCTCACCTGCAGACCCTCACCCACAATCTTTTACAGGGTCAGCTCACCTTCTGATGACGACAGCGAAGTCTTGCCTGTTGGTACTCTGGCACACATGGCTGATTTCATGTTAGGCTGCCTTTCCCACGACCTGCGCGTTATACGCATTTTAGACAACACGGATTACTGGTTGTTCACCCTTCTCGTCCCCTGCTACAAAGATAACTTCTCATCTCTCATTCCTCTGGTGGAGAGGACAAGCAAAACGGTGCTATACCAGAAGGTCCTTGTTAAAAAATTGCTCCAAAGTTGATAGGGCAGACATCCAAATGGATCGTCGCTGTCACGGGGACGTGCGATTGCCTAGAAGTTATCTAGAGTCAACAAAGTGGCAGCAGGCCCTCACCTACAAGTCCAGTCTCAGTAGCCAAGAATCTGGTCAACACAATCCTCACCATGATGGCACATTAGGTGAACGTTGTGGAAGCTTGGAGCAAGTTGGCTGCTGGCACCAGACTTGCCCTACAATCGATCCTCGTTAACAGAAAGTGTACTCATTCCAATAACAGGGCCTCTTAGGAGTGCTGTATTGTTATTTATCGTCACTACCTCCCCGAGTCGGGAGTGGGTAATTGCCGCGCGTCTGCTGCCTTCCTTGGATTCTTCTGCTTTAATAACTTGACCCACCCCCTCTGGGTAGTTCACAAATAGAAAAAAAAAGGGGCAAGGACACAACAGCCAATCAGATTTCGGCCATTGACCTCCCTTGAATGTGGTATCCCTTTCTCAAGCTCCCTCTCCGGCATCAAACCCTGAATTCCCTGTTACCCGTGATCACCATGGTAGGCGCAGAAAAGAACATCAAAAGTTGATAGGGCAGACATCAAAATGGATCGTCGCCGTCACGGGGAAGTGCAATCACCCAGAGGTTATCTAGAGTCACCAATGCGGCAGCAGGCCCTCACCCCTAAGGTTTTAGATGGTCAGATCAGCAGGCCCTTGCTCCAAATGTTTTTGAGGGTCACCAGCAGGCCATCAATCATAATTTTTCCTTAGGAGTCCCACTGCCTGAAAAATTGTACCACAATGTGAATGAGGCCCTCCTTTATGTGATATACAGGTTGTTTCGGAGTGCCTCTTGCTTGTAATTTTTTGCAGCACTTGCACTTTATATACAATTGAATATACAGGAAATAATGTTTCCTAACAATTTTTCCTGTAAAATTTATTTTTTGGGGGGGTTTTGTGCGTATTTTTGTCAGTCTGTAAAAGTGGCATACAACTCGGACAACATGGTTCCCAGCAGCGACCTGGGAGTCCAAGAGGCATCCAGACATTGTCCCCATGCTGTTCCCGATTCATTTTGGTGGTGTTTCTGTTACTTTCTGACCTTTTACAATGGACCAGGCACCCTCTCCGCTTCAGAGCAGGGGGTGCCTGGTTGTCTCCCCTTGACTTCCATTATACTCGGGTGCTCGGCCGAGCACACGAATATAGCAATGTGTTCGGGCCGAACACCCGAATACTTTGGTCCTCGATCATCACTAGTTAGTAGTTCACCTTGTGCTGCAGCATCTGACATAAGTATGTCAGAACACTGCTCCTGTTTCTGATGCTCTCTATGCTCTTTTCTTCTACCAGCATTAGAGATAGCAGCAGGGAGAGGGAGAATATTGTACACTGCAGATCAGTAAGTGGAGAAGGGGGAAAACATCCAAAGAGGGCAGCTCACACACAATGCAGTTTATCGGTGTAGAATCACCTAGGATGTGTACCAGTGTAAAGAGAAACAGAGCCCCCATAGCAAACTCTGCATGCCAAGGCGAATCACACACTCCTCAGCTTCATTAGCTGTCAGTACAAGTGAGAAGAAGCTTCTCATGGGCTCTTTTGTCAAAAGCCCAAGATGTAACTACAAAAGCCCAAGATGTAACTACCACTGCATTGAAGGGGTTAATTAATAAAAGCAACAGCATCCTGGCATTGTGGCTACTGGCCATGTGACTATTTCAGAAACTGCATGAGAAGGGGAAGACTAGAATCATTCTATATACTGTATATTGATGTCTTATTTTGGTTGATTGAATTGAGGAAAACTAGACATTACAGAAATGTATCTGCTTCCGCAGATCTCAGGTTGGTCTTTAAATGGTGGAAATGGACATAACACATGCATTAAAGATAAAACCCCAAGTCAGCATTAGTGCAGTGCAATCACTTTTGAATTTAACTTTAACTCTTTAAAGGTTTACACTTCTATTTCCAACTCATCTTTTTCACTTTGATTTATAACATATTACATATTATAGGACCTCCAGAGAGCCCCTTTTTTAACAAGAAGCAATTAATAATCAATGACAATGATGTATTGAATTGCTAAAAGAACTTGTATAATTTATTCCAATAAACAGGCTCCATTAAATCATATGATGACATGGGATTTAAAGAAAATGTGTTTTTTGTCTCACAAAGCTTTCTTTTTTTTTTTTGCACAGGTTCACAAATAAAGGACAATGCATCTAAAGCCTTCTTAAGATTGTGTGTTTCCGTCCTTTTTTGACACAGCAGTGTAACCCCATCTGGTTTGAGTGAAGTCTGATCTCTTGATTCTGCATACAGTATGTTTAATTAGATGGTATTCTGTCAATGTGGCTCCAAAAGGGAAAGTGCAGAGGGACAGCCAACCCAAATTCTAGTCAACAGGAGGGGCGATAAGAGACAAGGGGAGAACGTCTGCACTACCAAGCACGTATCAAGGCAATATGCAGCTTTTAATTATAACCTCAAAATAGAAACAGAAGACAAAGAGAGAGAGAGAGAGAGAGAGAGAGAGAGAGAGGAAAAGAGTAGATCAAAGCTGGTGAGAAGAAATGTGGAAAACACATTGTGTGGACAAGGATGTGCTTAAGATAGCGGTATTGGGAAAGGGCATATTAGGGCAACGCAGTATGAACTTTATGATAAATTGTTTTAATGAATGAGTCTCCTGACAAAGTAAATAGCCAGTGTTTCCAGGACTCTTATAATAGTCAAAGTGCTCCTACACATTTTCTCAAGTGGCTGCTGAGTAGGCCTACAAATCGTACTACATTGATTTGGTTTGAGAATGTAGTATGCAAATGAAATGCAAAAACAATGGGATCTGTAGAGATACAAATATGCACAAAGGTGTTCTGATCATGCACCATCATAACATTTATAATTGTGTTCAAGGAGGTTGGTTAGGGGAGATACCTGCTAAGTGTATTTGTGTTGCAGGTAATGCAGCTTTTAAAGGGGTTGTCCACTAACATTTATCACCTATCCACAGAATAGGTGATAAATATATTATTACTTGGGTCCCCACAGTTTATGGGAATGAGAGAATGTGAAGGAATCAGTGTGCATGCATGACCACTGCCCTATTTACTTCTAAGAATCTGCCATTGATATCCAAGCAGTGCCATAGACAGTGAACAGAACAGTGGTCATGCTTGCACACCACCACTCCATTCAATTGTCAGCAATAGTGAAGTTGAAGCTGTGGGGTGGACAGCAATGGAGCCAGGATTTGTCACCAGAAAAGCCTAACTAGGAGATAACTAGGAGTCAGGACCAAAAGTAGCACTACAGGGAGTGCAGAATTATTAGGCAAATGAGTATTTTGACCACATCATCCTCTTTATGCATGTTGTCTTACTCCAAGCTGTATAGGCTCGAAAGCCTACTACCAATTAAGCATATTAGGTGATGTGCATCTCTGTAATGAGAAGGGGTGTGGTCTAATGACATCAACACCCTATATTAGGTGTGCATAATTATTAGGCAACTTCCTTTCCTTTGGCAAAATGGGTCAAAAGAAGGACTTGACAGGCTCAGAAAAGTCAAAAATAGTGAGATATCTTGCAGAGGGATGCAGCACTCTTAAAATTGCAAAGCTTCTGAAGCGTGATCATCGAACAATCAAGCGTTTCATTCAAAATAGTCAACAGGGTCGCAAGAAGCGTGTGGAAAAACCAAGTAGCAAAATAACTGCCCATGAACTGAGAAAAGTCAAGCGTGCAGCTGCCAAGATGCCACTTGCCACCAGTTTGGCCATATTTCAGAGCTGCAACATCACTGGAGTGCCCAAAAGCACAAGGTGTGCAATACTCAGAGACATGGCCAAGGTAAGAAAGGCTGAAAGACGACCACCACTGAACAAGACACACAAGCTGAAACGTCAAGACTGGGCCAAGAAATATCTCAAGACTGATATTTCTAAGGTTTTATGGACTGATGAAATGAGAGTGAGTCTTGATGGGCCAGATGGATGGGCCCGTGGCTGGATTGGTAAAGGGCAGAGAGCTCCAGTCCGACTCAGACGCCAGCAAGGTGGAGGTGGAGTACTGGTTTGGGCTGGTATCATCAAAGATGAGCTTGTGGGGCCTTTTCGGGTTGAGGATGGAGTCAAGCTCAACTCCCAGTCCTACTGCCAGTTTCTGGAAGACACCTTCTTCAAGCAGTGGTACAGGAAGAAGTCTGCATCCTTCAAGAAAAACATGATTTTCATGCAGGACAATGCTCCATCACACGCGTCCAAGTACTCCACAGCGTGGCTGGCAAGAAAGGGTATAAAAGAAGAAAATCTAATGACATGGCCTCCTTGTTCACCTGATCTGAACCCCATTGAGAACCTGTGGTCCATCATCAAATGTGAGATTTACAAGGAGAGAAAACAGTACACCTCTCTGAACAGTGTCTGGGAGGCTGTGGTTGCTGCTGCACGCAATGTTGATGGTGAACAGATCAAAACACTGACAGAATCCATGGATGGCCGGCTTTTGAGTGTCCTTGCAAAGAAAGGTGGCTATATTGGTCACTGATTTGTTTTTGTTTTGTTTTTGAATGTCAGAAATGTATATTTGTGAATGTTGAGATGTTATATTGGTTTCACTGGTAAAAATAAATAATTGAAATGGGTATATATTTGTTTTTTGTTAAGTTGCCTAATAATTATGCACAGTAATAGTCACCTGCACACACAGATATCCCCCTAAAATAGCTAAAACTAAAAACAAACTAAAAACTACTTCCAAAAATATTCAGCTTTGATATTAATGAGTTTTTTGGGTTCATTGAGAACTTGCCTAATAATTCTGCACTCCCTGTAGATGTAACAGACATGGGGGGAATTAATTGAGGTCTGCACTATAGAATTCTGGCTTTAAAAAGTCACAATATATGGGTTTGCGACTTTTTGGGGTTACTTGTACAAACATTTTGTTACTTTTTCTATTTTTAAGCCATTCATTTGGGTTTTGAAAAGGGAGTCAGAAAGTGGGTGTGGATAGGTATGTTAATTTGTTTTATTCCAAACTTGCTCCAGTAGGGAGGTGAAGTAGTAACAGTTTCCAGACAGAAGTGTTTGGTTTAAAGATGCACGTGAAATATTTGATAGATTTGATGCAAATTCCCGAGAACTAGTGCTGCCCGGAGAAGTCTTGGAGATGGGAATGAGAGGTTTGAATGATGGAAGATGTTAGATGTAAAACATATGCAGAAAGAAGAACAATGGGTGAGATGATAACGATGAGTATGGAGATGCAGCACTGTGGAGAGTTTTGAAGATGAGATTGAGAAGTTTAAATTGAACCCTCTACTATATGGGCAATCACGGTAGTGACTGATACATGGTGGAGGCATTGGAGCAATGAAACCATTGAGGAGAGATTGGAGAGCAGTGAGTTTGTAGAAGGGAAAACCAATTAGCAATTAGTTACAGTAATCAAGATGAGAATGGATCAGGACAATAATGATAGTTTTTTTTGTTTCCAGAGCAAGAAAGGGTGGAATATACATGTTGTGCTGCAGGTGGCATAAGCAGGCAAGTAATTCAATATATGGGGTGAAGGAAAGATCAGCGTGAAACATAACTCCAAGACATGGACATTCTGCCTAGGAGTTATGGTCAAACCACACACTGATATAGAATTATCAGGTTCAGATACGTTAGTAGACAGAAAGCACTAGAAGTTCCGTATTTAAAAAATTATATTTCAGAGAGAAAAGACATGATGTTAGAGACAGCGGACATCACTGGTGTTTTGTAGAAGTGCAGGGGGTAAAGAAATGGGATCAAGTATATAATTGGATGTCGGCAGTAAAGAGGTGATGCTGTAAACCAAATCTACTAATAGTCTGTCTGATAGGGGCAGTGTAGAGAGGAAAAGAAAAGACGATCTAGAACTGAACCTTAAGCAGCCCCAACAGTAAGAGGAAGAGGAGAAGTAGCGGAAGCAAATATTACACTAAAAGAAGGTCAAAGAGATAGGAGGAAAAAGAAGAAAAGGCAGTTTTCTTAAGGCCAATTGAATAGAGTGAAGCATGATGAGTTGGTGATCTACACAATAGCAATCTATTGTCTGATACTACAACTTCTTACATTACATTTGCAGCTGCCCATAAAAGTCTAAGGAGAAGAAATGGGGAGGAGGAATAAGCTACATTTAGATAGACACAGGCACAAACACAGAGGTTGCAACTAATAGAAAATACTTTATGCACATCTTTTGTTTTCTCTGTGTGCAGTCTGTGGGCGACACCATAGGTCAGGAAGAACTGAGAATTAGAGACAGAGCCTGCAGAGGAGAAACACTGCTACCCACAAGAGCTTATTTTAAAACGTCACCTGAACGTGTAGGTAGGCTTTAGGGATGGCCTAGTGTCGTTCCATTAAAGAGAAATCTTGATGAATCATTATCCAGTGACACTCTAGAGCAGGGAGGGCCAACCTGTAGCTCTCCAGCTGTTGCAAAACTGCAACTCCCAGCATGCCCAGACTGCCTACAGCTATGAGCCTACAGCAGGGCATGGTGGGAGTTGTAGTTTTACAACAGCTGGAGAGCCACAGGTTGGCCATCCCTGCTCTAGAGAATTGTGTGTTCCTAACTTTGTGACAATAGTTTAGATGGTATATTGTTGCCTTGCTCAGATGGTCCTCACATACTGTACAATTAGATATATTTCAGCACAAATAGCTTGCCAAGCTTGATGTGCAAGAACTTACATTTAGAGCGCACATAGCCTAAGCACCACCCAATTAAACATCCACTAGGTAAGTTGAAAAGTCACCTGCGATCCTGGGTTTTAGTGCCAGACCTCACTTATGTGGGTTGAATGTATGCAACTCCATACAGCAATGTTCTAGTGGAAAGACTCAGCACAAAAAAATTATGGACCACCAAATTCATATTCAATTGAGATACAGATATTGACGTGCCTTTGGCTATTTACTACACAACAATAGACCCATCAGGGCAGATTTACTATTGAATTAAGCCCAATATTCAACAGACTCCGATCAGAACCTCATATCATACGTCAGATCAGACTCCCATATCAGACCTCAGATGAAACCCCTATATCAGATATCATATCAGACCCCTATATCAGATATCATATCAGACCCCTATATCAAACCTCAGCTCAAATCCCCATAGCAAACCTCATATCAGAACATCATATCAGACCCCCATCAGACCTCAGATCAGACCCCCATGTTAGACCTCCATCAGAGCTCAGATCAGACTCCCATCAGAGCTCCGATAAGACCACCATCAAGATAAAATGAATAAATTAATTTACCTATCCTGCTCTGCTGCCAATCTGCAGATCCAGCGGTCTCTCCTGCACTCACCGATTCCTGGCCTTCTCTTGTCTAATGCTGCACTGTAACCTGATTGATTTGGGTCATAGTGCATGTGCTACGTCCCGATGCTGTATGTAGTAAGGACACATGCAGCACGCTGCCTGAAGGAAGACCCACAGGGCTGCGTCTGGAGTACCCCTTGCCCCTTAGGAGGTTTCTACAAAATATGTCTCTCTTATAGAACCAGTAAATGGGACGCCAGCTGCGGTTAAGCAGCGGAAGCTCAAGGCTCCCTTTGTAGATGGTAATGTTGGTACCCGGAGGTAGGATTGCCAGAGTGGTGCAAGGTGGCCTACAGTCTCTGTAGATGTTATGTACACGTGTCACGGTGTTCCTACCTGGATATCCGTGTATCCCAGACGTGATGTGGTACGAAGCAATACAAAAGGGGTAGTTGAACTTGGATGATGAACAAGTGGAATAAATGGAGTCCAGACTTTGTAGTAACGTTGAACAGTTGATTTTACTTGGCATAAATTGGTAATCCAAACAGTTTCCAAACAGTATCTTGGTCATCAGCAGGTATTGGCTTAACTTTGGCAGGCAAATACTTCTCTGCAACAATCTCAGCTCTGCTATGCGGTAGCTCTCTCAGCTTTGCTATGCTTGGCTAGATAAATAGGAAACTCTTCCTCTTCTGCTGGAACTTAAGTTAGCTTTAGTCTGTCTCTTACTTTAATCCTTGTCCTGACTTTAGAGTACCTCAAGCTGCGGCTCAGCTTGGAAGGAGGCAATGCGAGCCCAGGAGGGGACAAGCAACCACGTAGACTTCAGAGGCAGGGCCTCTGGGCCTAGCAGAGCAGGCAGTGCTCTGCTAGCCAGCACACAACCTCTCCCTAAGGAGGGTGGACTAGAGACTGCTCACTAACTTACTAACTCCTTCCTCGCTAGAGAGGGCTGGGAGGCACCAGAAGGTTCCTCTCCAGGGAAGCTAATACTGCCAATGTTGCTGCCACCATCTCCTGGTGGACCAGGTTATTACACTTAAACATAACAGTTTCAGGAATAAATATGCACATTATAGAAAATACATTAGGTGATATAAATTAGCACATGGAAATGGTAGCAAGGCGCCAAAAGAAATGGTAACGGCACTCCGGGTCATTACATTCCCCCTTACTTAAAGGCAAGTCACCCTCGACTTGTGCTCCGGGTAGAGGTAAATATATATACAGTGCTGCCCATAATTATTCATACCCCTGCAAATTTTGACTTAAAGTTACTTTTTTTCAACCAGCAAGTAATTATTTGACGGGAAATTACATAGGTATCTCCCAAAAGATAATAAGACGATGTACAAGAGGCATTATTGTGGAAAAAAAATAATTCTCAGCTTTTATTTACATTTAAAAAAAAAGTGTCCAGTCCAAAATTATTCATACCCTTCACAAACTGTCACAGTCTGTGGGGAAATCAAAAGTTCTATACCATTCCAAATAGTCCAAACTGTTCTAAAGCATCCTAATTATCCAGATTATTTGGGAACAGCTGTTTTAATCAACTCAACAGGTGAAAAACAGCAGCTCTCGGCAGTTGGTTTGTGGACAGTCATGGCTAAGACAAAGGAGCTCAGTGGCTGCACATTGTGGCTGCTCACAAGTCAGGAAAGGGCTACAAGGCCATTTCTAAATGTTTTCAAGTTCCAGTGGCTACAGTGCAAAGTATTATTAAAAAATACAAGATGTTCCGCACTGTGGAAAATCTCAGAGGACGTGGTCTGAAGCCAAAAATTACAGCTGTGCTTGCCAGGAGGATAGTTAGAGAGGTGAAAAAGAATCCAAGGATCACCACCAAGGCCATCCTGGTGAATCTGGGCTCTGCTGGTGGCAATGTCTCAAGGCAGATAATCCAACGGACACTGCACACTGATGGGTTCCACAGATGCAGACCAAGGAGGACGCCACTTCTCCAGATAAGCCACACAAAAGCTCGCTTGGCATTTGCAAAAGTTCATCTGGACAAAGAAAAAGACTTCTGGTCTTCTGTGTTATGGTCAGATGAAACAAAAATTTTATTGTTTGGTCACAATGATGTTTCCTTCATTTGGTGTAAAAAAGGAGAAGCCTTCAACCCAAAGAACACCATCCCACTGTCAAACATGGTGGTGGGAACCTAATGCTTTGGGGGGGGGTTTCAGCCAATAAACCAGGGAACCTAATCACAGTAAACGGCACCATGAAAAAAGAGCAATACATGAGGGTTCTCAACGACAACATCAGGCAGTCTGCAGAGAAACTTGGCCTTGGGCACCAGTGGACATTTCAGCATGACAATGACCCAAAACACACAGCAAAGTGGTGAAGAAATGGTTAGCAGACAACAACATTAACGTTTTGGAGTGGCCCAGCCAGAGTCCAGACTTGAATCCAATTGAGAATATGTGGAGGGAGCTAAAGATCAGGGTGATGGCAAGAAGACCCTCCAACCTGAAAAATTTGATGCTCATTGCTAAAGATGAATGGGCAAAAAAATACCTGTGGAGACATGCAAAAAGCTGGTCAGCAATTATAGGAAGCGTTTGTTTGCTGTAATAGCCAATAAAGGCTTTTCTATTGATTATTGAGAAGAGTATGAATAATTTTGGACTGGACACTTTTTGCGCAAATGTAAATAAAAGTTGAGAAATGTTTTTTTTCCACAATAATGCTTCTTGTACATCGTCTTATTATCTTTTGGGAGACACCTATGTCATTTCCCGTCAAAAAATTACTTGCTGGTTGAATAAAAGTAACTTTAAGTCAAAATTTGCCAGGGGTATGAATAATTATGGGCAGCACTGTATATATATGCTCAAAGGATATCAATACTAACTAACATGCTGCAGCACAGACACACATATGAGTTCTGACATATGTTTCCATCTGACCTAGCGACGGCAACGCCTACCACAAGGTCTCTCTGCCCAAAAGAGTAGGGTGTCGTACAACAATTTCCCTCTCAGGTATAACCAGATAACCAAACAGGTGTGCGTTAAGCGATCATTACAGATTTTACTTTGTGTATTAGGCCACTAATACCAAAGAAAGCACAGGTGTGACTTCACTCCATCAACCCACCACTATGCAATGAAAACGCCCGCAGATAGAAGGGTGGCATCATCCGGGATCCCTTCTGGCAACAAGGTCTAATTATGCTTTACGCTTTGTCACCTTGATGATTAGAACAGGTAGCAAATATTTTTCCATAATGCGAGGCCTACAGCCTTAGGACATATCAAACTAGGAGGAGTGACCGGACATACTTGGAAATACTCCAATAATTCAGTAATTTAGGAGGAGGAACATTTTCTCCTACAACTCCAGAGATAATAGCAGCTGATCACCCTTAATGGTGTTAAGTTTGCTTGGAACATAACCACTTGGTCTAAAACCATTAGTTCTACAGATGTAGCAGCGTTAACACTCAAACTCTTAACTCAAATTTCTTAACTCATCGTGTTATCTTGAAACAAAAGCCATTGGAAATCAATTGAAGGTGTTTGCTTAACGCATTTAGTTTAGATAACACATCTCATAAAAGCATGAGTGTTAACTCTACTACATCTGTACATGTACTAGCCTAACTTAGCACAATACCACTTGGTTTAGAATCATTAGTTCAAATTGTACTCAGAGGCAAACATTATTGAGCAATAAAATATAGGATGTGCTTAGATCGTACCCGCCGCACTCAGAGGCAGTCGATTGTGAGCAATGAAGTAAGGTGCTGACCACATGGCTAAGATAATAAGCTGTATAGGTTGTAAAATAAGTGCATAAAATAACATATTGCGGCACCTGTAAAAGAATGCATACAATAGGCACATTTCTTGAACGTTGCTGAAAAGGTAAAGTGCAAATATAAAAGGCACATTTTTAATAATGCGAATAGTGCAATAAAGTAGTGCAAATAAATCACTTTAGAGTCTCTTTCTTCTGTTCTTGAAGACAAAGTGCATTACACTGTCACCTTAAGTGCAATAAAAGTTTTTTGTAATCCAAGGGAAATAATGGTAATCCATGGGAACAATGTCATTAGTTGTAATCCACAAGGTACATAGTCATTTGTAATCCACATGGGTAGTAGACTCATTTGTAATCCACATGGGTAATAATGTAGCAGCACAGGTCATGAGAACCAATAGCAACAGGCTCCCAAATAACCTGAAAAAGGGGGGGGGAGGAAATAAAGGTAGGTGGCGCTATTGAGTGCAACTTGAAGGTAGTTGTAGTTGGGGGGAGCCCTAACTGCATGTGGTCAGAGGATGAGGGTGAAACAGGGCAACCTGGAATAAAAAAACACTTAAAACAAGGCCAATTGGCCCTCACCTCTCAGACGCAGTCCACACCATGGCTCCCAAAGTCAGTTCAGTTTTCCTTTGTAGAGATAGTCCAGATCCTTAGATGAGGGACTAGAAATCCTCCTCGCTACTGGAACTGGAGAAAGACATCAGGGGTCTTTCCTGCCGCCTGTAGTCCATTCTGGTGTGAGTAGTGGCGCACCACTGCCCTCCAGTGTCTGGATCCGGTAATGATTGGGTAGTGACACTCTGGACACTGGCCGCGACTATTTGCTTAGAAGGAGCGGATGCTCCGGCCATTTGGAAGGGGTCCAAGACCTTAGGTTGCAAAGATGCTGGCAGACGATCCTCCGGGCTGCGGTCATCTTCCAAGGCAACTGGTAGAGAGTCTTGGGCTTGAAAGAGCCGGTGAATGTGGAGACGCAACCCACCGGCTCTGGTTGAGGACGCTCCCTGTAGCGGAACACTCCTCCCGCCATCTCTTGCAAGGCTCCGACCTTCCCCACAGCAGAGGGATCCTCTTCCCATACTTCCGGGGCAGACATTGGGACCGTCGGCTTCTGTAGCCAGTTCACCCAGCTGGCAAAGGGGCCTTTCTCAGAGTTAATAGGTGTGAACTCTATTTGGTCCCCCTGGTAGAGGCTATGCTGGGCCTTTGGAAGGTGTGGGCGCTTCACCGAACGGCGATTCACAAAGTACTCCGTTCTGGTCCCGTCATCCCAGACGAATCCAGAGCCACGCTCCACGGAGAACCAGACCACGGTTCCCAGTCTCGGGGTCATTCGGTCAGGGCCATTCAAGCAGGCCGACGAGCCAGTCCTATACGGCCTTCCGGTAATCCCACGCGGAGGTCGCATAGGCCATAACGCTTTGGGACACCATGGGGTTGAAAGCGTTGCCCTCCTCGCTCTTCTTGGGTGGCTCGCTTCCTCTGGGCAGCGGAGTAGGATCTCCGGCTGCCCCCACTGCACCAGCTGGCGTGGAGCTTGCAGGCACCTCTTTCGCTGCTCCCTGCACGATCTGTGGGAGACGAATCTCCTCAAGAGCCTCTTTTAAGTCAGCTCGGTTACTCTGATCTAGATGTTGGGGTAGTCTCCTCCTGGTGTCCCACAGTCGCCATCTTGTGATCTGTTGCGCGGGCTAAAACAGGAAATGAAGGCGGAGCTTCAGAGGCGGAGTTCGTACTTTCCTCTTTCATAATGGAAAGTGGTTCCCTGTAGGCAGGGCTAAGTTTTCGCGTTTCAGCGAGGGGCATTCCTGTAGTTTCGCGCCTCTGGGCATGAAGAAGATGCTGTGCCACAGACTGTAAAAATGGCAATTTAACTCTTTGGGTGCCGGCACGCAGCGTTGTGCGCCAGCCACTCCTCAACAAAGTTATTAAAGTCACTTTCAACAGCAGATTTATAAATCCAACAGGTAAATAAAGTTGGTAGGCACACAATTTTGTTGTTTGACTCCTGTTTTTTAGTATAACAGTATGCAGCACACAGTATGGTTTTGTTAGTATCCTGTTCTCAATGGCACACAGTTTTTAAACATTGCACGAAATCCTGTTCTTTATGGCACACAGTTTTTAACGTTTCACGAATCCTGTTCTTTAAGGAACACAGTTTTTAACCTTTTAATGCCAAATGATGCAACGCACGCACAGGGCCGCGTCTGGGGTATCCCTTGCACCTTAGGAGGTTTCTACGAAATATGTCCCTCTTATAGAGCAAGTAAACGTGACGCCAGCTGCGGTTAAGCAGAGGAAGCTCAAGGCACCACTTTGATCCCTTGATATGACATCACTGTCCATTGAATGCCATCACTGTCCCCTGGGTATGATACCACTCCGTTCCATGCATGATATACAGTCCCCTGTGTGTCACCACTCTGTCACCCTGTGTGCTCATTGTGCAAAATATACAGAACTATAGAAAACTGTTGATGGTCATAGCTTTCAAAAAACATTATAATACAAAATGCGGAAACATTTGCAGGATGATAATCCTCCCAGGGCAGGAGATATGGACCCCTTTAACCCCTTCAGGACACAGCCTTATTTCACCTTAAGGACCAGGCCATTTTTTGCAAATCTGACCAGTGTCACTTTATGTGGTGATAACTTTAAAACGCTTTTACTTAGCCAGGCCATTCTGAGACTGTTTTTTCATCACATATAGTACTTCATGACACTGGTAAAATGGAGTAAAAAAAATTCATTTTTATTTATAAAAAAATACAAAATTTACCAAAAAGTTTGAAAAATTTGCAAATTTTTAACTTTCAATTTCTCTACTTCTACAATACATAGTAATAACTCCAAAAAAAGTTATGAATTTACATACCCCATATGTCTACTTCATGTTTGGATCATTTGGGGAATGCTATTTTATTTTTTTGGGATGTTACAAGGCTTAGAAGTTTAGAAGCAAATCTTGGAAATTTTCAAAAACCCATTTTTTTAGGGACCAGTTCAGGTTTGAAGTCACTTTGTGAGGCTTACATAATAGAAACTACCCAAAAATGACCCCATATTAGAAACTACACCCCTCAAGGTATTCAAAACTGATATCACAAACTAGGTTAACCCTTTAGGTGCTCCACAAGAGTTATTGGCAAATGAGAATGAAATTTGAGAATTTCATTTTTTTGCCAATTTTATCATTTTAACCCATTTTTTCCACTAACAAATCAAGGGTTAACAGTCAAACAAGACTGTATCTTTATTGCCCTGACTCTGCCGTTTACAGAAACACCCCATATGTGGTCGTAAACTACTGTACGGCCACACGGCGGGGTGTAGAGGGAAAGGAGCGCCGTGTGGGTTTTAGGGGGCTGATTTTTATGGACCGGTTTATTTACACCGTGTCCTATTTCAAGACCCCCTGATGCACCCCTACAGTAGAAACTCCCTAAAAGTGACCCCATTATGAAAACTACGGGATAAGGTGGCGGGTTTTTTTGGGACTATTTTTAGGGTACATATGTTTTTTGGTTGCTCTATATTACATTTTTGTGAGGTAAGGTTACCAAAAATTTAAATTCTGAAATTTCATCTCCATTTGCCATAAACTGTTGAGGAACACCTAAAGTAAGTTTGTGAAATCAGATTTGAATACCTTAAGGGGTGTAGTTTCTTAGATGGGGTCACTTTTAGGGAGTTTCTACTCTAGGGGGGCATCAGGGGGGCTTCTAAAGGGACATGGTGTCAATAAAAAAGGCCATCAAAATTGGCCTTCCAGAAACCATGTCGGTCCTTTCCTTTTGCTCCTCCCTTTTACTGATACAGCCGTTTACAACCACAAATGTGGCATTTCTGTAAACTGCAGTATCAGGGTAATAAATATTAAGTTTTGTTTGGCTGTTAAACCTTGGTTTTTACCGGGAATGACGGATTGAAATGGAAAAGTGGCAAAAATAGCTGTTTTGGCAACATTTAAAAAAAAATTTTGGGACCGTGTTAATCTGAGGGGTTGGGTCATGGGGTATTTTTACAGAGGAGATTATTATGGACGCGGCGATACCTAGTAAGTCAATTATTTTACAATTATTTAGGTTTTAGACTATATTATCTTTTTGGATACAAAAAAAAAATTTTGTATCTCAAAAAAAGACTATAGTTTTTTAGCCGATTGTATTAGGTAGGGGCCCATTTTTTGCGGGATGAGGGGACGGTTTCATTGCCACTATTTTGGGGGCTATATGACTTTTTGATCGCTTGCTATTACACTTTTTGTTATGTAAGGTGACAAAAAATTATCTTTTTTTGCAGCGTTTTAATCTGGGGGGTTGGGTCATGGGGTATTTTTACAGAGGAGATTATTACGGACGCGGCGATACCTAATAAGTCAATTTTTTTTATTATTTAGGTTTTAGACTATATTATCTTTTTGGATACAAAAAAAGAAATTTTTTGTATTTCTATAGTCTGAGTCTTTTTTTTTTTTTTTTTTTAGCCGATTGAATTAGGTAGGGGCTAATTTTTTGCGGGATGAGGGGACGGTTTTATTGCCACTATTTTGGGGGCTATATGACTTTTTGATCGCTTGCTATTACACTTTTTTTTATGTAAGGTGACAAAAAAAAAATCTTTTTTTGCACCTTTTTTTTTTGTTTGTTTTACTGTGTTAATCTGGGGGGGTTAGGGGTATATTTACAGAGGAGATTATTACCGACGCTGCGCTACCTAGTAAGTCTACTTTTTATTTTTTTTAGTTCTACAAAAAAAAAATTTGGGGTGTCTCAAGTCTGAGAACCATAGTTTGTTTGAATAGTCAGTGGCTAAATTGGTGAAGGGGATTATAAATTTAGAACTCCATGAAAGGGTGGTACTCCCTGAAGCAACCAATAATGCAGAGGCCCGGATGATCGGGGCACGTGTCACATTGAGTAGTGGTGTCCTTCCGTATCCCCCTCCTGCGACACACTCTGCATTTTTTTGGGGTTCGTCCCTTCTTTCCAGTATGGGGGACCACACCTGTAAAGTGTTGGCCAGGGACGATCCGGGCGCCTCCAATTCCCGAGGTACTCCCACCTGCTCTTTCCCGGTCAGAAAAGATCAGGGTCTTGAGAACTGCCTCATAGAACTGGAGGAATGTCCCTGTGTTGCCAGCTCTCTGGAACAGTACAAAAGAGTTGTACATGACAACCTGCACCAAGTAGTCCACAACTTTTTTGTACCATGCCTTGGTTTTGTGTATGGCGTTATATGGCTTGAGGACTTGATCAGAGAGATCAACTCCTCCCATATACCGATTGTAGTCGAAGATACAATCGGGCTTGAGGACCGTTGCCGCGGTACCTCGCACAGGGACAGGGGTGATGCCGTTACCATGAATTGTGGACAGTACAAGGACATCCCTCTTGTCCTTATATCTGACCAGCAGCAGGTTTCCAGTGGTAAGGGCACGGGTCTCACCCCTGGGATAGGTACCTGAAGGGGGAGGGCAGGGAGGCCGCGCTGATTTTTCTGCATGGTCCCACAAGCGAACGTAGATCTGGCGGCGAGGGACTGGAACAAGGGGATACTAGTATAAAATGTATCCATGTATAGGTAGTAACCCTTATCTAGCAGTGGGTGCATAAGGTCCCACACAAGTTTTCCGCTAACACCCAGAGTGGGGGGACATTCTGGGGGTTGAATACGGGAATCTCGCCCCTCATACACACGAAACTTGTAAGTGTACCCTGAGGTACTCTCACAAAGTTTGTACAGCTTCACGCCATACCTCGCCCGCTTTGAGCGAACATACTGGCAGAAAATGAGTCTCCCTTGAACGCAATGAGAGACTCATCAACCGCGACCTCCCTTCCAGGTACATAGGCCTCCATGAATTTGGCCCCAAAGTGATCGATGACCGGCTGTATCTTATACAGACATCATCGGCAGGATCACCTTGGGGGGGACATGCTGCATTATCTGAATAATGCAGGCATTTCCGGATGGCCTCAAATCGGGAACGTGTCATGGCCATACTGTAGAGTGGGGTCTGGTAGAGGACGTCCCCCCTCTAGTACAGACTGACACTGGGCTTTTTGACTAGGCCCATATGCAGCACGAGGCCCCAAAACGTCCTCATCTTGGCTGCACTGACCGGGGTCCAGCCACCGGGCCTAGCCAAAAACGAGCCTGGGTGTTGAGCGACGAACTGTTGGGCGTACAGGTTCGTCTGCTCCACCATCAGATTTACCAGTTCCTCACTGAAAAAAAGACTGAAAAAGTCGTATTCAGTGAAGTTACTGTGTAAATCTGGATTCCTGATTCACCAACAAAATCATGAATTGTGGGCTCAAAGTTCTCTGGGTTACACCAGACAAGTCCAACTGCAGGGGGCTCAGGTGGACTGACCTGGTGGGCCGGAAAACTAGTACGAGCCCCAGAGATGCTCGTACTAGGCTGGGCCACAGGGTCCCTAGCATGGGGGTCCCCTTGATCCGCCTTGGGGGCTCATCATCGCTTGATGATGAGGAGGATGCGGATGACAACAGGAACGTGGTATCATCATCATCCTCACTGGGGCTCTCGGAGGCAAGGAGGGCATATGCCTCTTCGGCCGAGAACGTCCGGCGGGCCATAGGGGAGTGTGTGTCTGCGTGTGTATGTCCGTGTGTGTAAACCTTTATTAGGTGTGCGTGTGTGTGGGGCACGGGAGTTCACACACTTACCCTATAGCTCTAAAAAAAAATATAAGAGCCCTAACTAAAAAAAGTTTAAAAAAAAGTGTAAAAAAAAAAAAAAAAAATACAAATGCACTGTGGGGCGGGGTGGGCGATGCGCTAACAGTGGCCGGACGCAAAGAGTGCCGGCCACAGATAGCGCAGGCAAAGAAAAAAGAAGCTGCAGCACCCCTGGGGGGTTCTAGGGTCACACAGCTAACTGCTGTGGACCCCAGACAACCATGGACCCCAGACATCCGATGCAGTTTTGCCTGTGCATAACCTTCAGCATGACAGGAAGATGCGCATTAAGGAATTCAATGTATGGCTTGGTGAATGGTGTCGGAACCAAGGGTTTGGCTTTGTGTCTCATGTTAGCTCTTGTTGGAATGGAAAAGAACTGTACAAGAAAGATGGTTTGCATCTTTCTCTCAAAGGAACGAATGTCCTCGGTGAACAGTTCCAAGTATTTGCTAAGGAGCATTTAAACTAGGAAAGGGGGGCAAAAGAGTGATAATCCAGCAGTCCGACTGCCCCCCGGAACAATGCCAGAAGATGCCAGTAGCACAAAGGTTAAGAAATGACAAGCTCAGATTCTTATCTACAAATGCTCGCAGTTTAGGGAATAAGATCAATGAACTTGAGGCTATAATGGCATCTGAGAATATAGATGTAGTGGCTGTTACTGAGACGTGGTTCAAGGGGAGTAATGACTGGGATATATCAATACCAGGGTTCTCTCTATACAGGAAAGACAGAGAAGGCAAGAAGGGGGGAGGGGTGGCCCTGTATGTGAAAGACAGCATAAAATCTAATTTGATACAAGTTAGCAAGAACAATTTAGAGTCAGTTTGGGTTACCTTGCAGCTTGATAATCATAAGGTAACTCGTGTAGGTGTGATATATAGACCACCTAGCCAAGTCAAAGAATTAGATGATCTACTAGTTGAGGAAATAGCTAAAATGACATTGAAGGGGGAAGTTATCATTATGGGAGACTTCAATCTTCCTGATGTAAACTGGAAAACCAAAATAGCTAGTTCTGCCAGGAGTACAGATATTCAAAATTCCCTACTGGGATTATCTCTACAGCAAGTAGTTGAGGAGCCAACCCGGAAGGAGGCCATTTTAGATTTAGTATTCACAAATGGGAATTTGGTATATGATATTACTGTAGGGGAAAGCTTGGGATCTAGTGATCACCAGTCAGTGTGGTTTACTATAAGTACAGTGACTGAGTCACACCACACAAAAACAAAAGTTTTAGGCCTCATGCACACGACCGTATTTTTTTGCGGTCCGCAAAAAGGGGTTCCGTTTTTCCGTGATCTGTGACCGTTTTTTCGTCCGTGGGTCTTCCTTGATCCACGGACATGAATAAAAAGTCGTTTTGGTGTCTGCCTGGCCGTGCGGAGCCAAACGGATCCGTCCTGAATTACAATGCAAGTCAATAGGGACGGATCCGTTTGACGTTGACCCAATATGGTGCAATTTCAAATGGATCCGTCCCCCATTGACTTTCAATGTAAAGTCAGGAGTTAATATACCATCGGATCGGAGTTTTCTCCAATCCGATGGTATATTTTAACTTGAAGCATCCCCATCACCATGGGAACGCCTCTATGTTAGAATATACTGTCGGATTTGAGTTACATCGTGAAACTCAAATCCGACAGTATATTCTAACACAGAGGCGTTCCCATGGTGATGGGGACGCTTCAGGTTAGAATATACTAAAAGAACTGTGTACATGACTGCCCCCTGCTGCCTGGCAGGTGCTGCCAGGCAGCAGGGGGCAGCCTTCCCCCCTGTAGTTAACACATTGGTGGCCAGTGTGGCCGGCCCCCCCCTCCCTCCCCTGTAGTTAACTCATTGGTGGCCAGTGCGGCCGGCCCCCCCCCTCCCCTGTAGTTAACTCATTGGTGGCCAGTGTGCCCCCCCACCCTGTAGTTAACTCATTGGTGGCCAGTGCGGCCGGCCCCCCTCCCTCCCCTGTAGTTAACTCGTTGGTGGCCAGTGGGCCCCCCCTCCCTCCCCTGTAGTTAACTCGTTGATGGCCAGTGGGCCTTCTCCCCTCCCTCCCCCTCCTAATTAAAATCTCCCCCCTATCATTGGTGGCAGCGGAGTGTACCGATCGGAGTCCCAGTTTAATCGCTGGGGCTCCGATCGGTAACCATGGCAACCAGGACGCTACTGCAGTCCCGGTTGCCATGGTTACTTAGCAATTTGTAGAACCATTATACTTACCTGCGAGCTGCGATCTCTGTGTCCGGCCGGGAGCTCCTCCTACTGGTAAGTGACAGGTCATGTCACTTACCAGTAGGAGAAGCTCCCGGCCGGACCTGTCACTTACCAGTAGGAGGAGCTCCCGACCGGACGCAGAGATCGCAGCTCGCAGGTAAGTATAATGGTTCTACAAATTGCTAAGTAACCATGGCAATCGGGACTGCAGTAGCGTCCTGGTTGCCATGGTTACCGATCGGGGGAGGGGGGCCGGCCACACTGGCCACCAATGTGTTAACTACAGGGGGGGGGGCCTGCATGTACACAGTTCATCATGGGAACGCCTCTGTGTTAGAATATACTGTCGGTTCTGAGTTTTCACAAAGTGAAAACTCAGCTATGAAAAAGCTTTTATGCAGACGGATCTTCGGATCCGTCTGTATAAAAACTAACCTACGGCCATGGATCACGGACACGGATGCCAATCTTGTGTGCATCCGTGTTCTTTCAAGGACCCATTGACTTGAATGGGTCCGTGAACCGTTGTCCGTCAAAAAAATAGGACAGGTCATATTTTTTGGACGGACAGGATACACGGATCACGGTCTCGGCTGCAAAACGGTGCATTTTCCGATTTTTCCACAGACCCATTGAAAGTCAATGGGTCCGCGAAAAAAAAAAACGGAAAACGGCACAACGGCCACGGATGCACACAACGGTCGTGTGCATGAGGCCTTAGATTTTAGAATAACTGACTTTTCTAAAATTAGATTAGTGGTATACGAGTCCCTATCAGATTGGAACAGTTTAATTGGAGTCCAGGAGAAATGGGACTACTTAAAAGAGGCACTATTGAAGGCAACAGAAAATTGCATTAGGCTTGTCAGTAAAAGCAAAAAAAGGAAAAGACCACTGTGGTACTCAGCAGAAGTGGCCAAAATCATTAAAAACAAAAAGATAGCATTTAGGAATTATTAAAAAAAAAAAAACGAGGATGACAGGCTAATTTACAAGATTAGGCAGAGAGAGGCCAAACAAGTTATAAGAGCTTCTAAAGCACAGGCAGAAGAGAAATTAGCTCAGTCAGGGAAAAAAGGCGATAAGGCATTCTTCAGATACATAAATGAAAAAAGGAAACTAAAACAAGGAATTACACAATTAAAAACAAAAGAAGGAAGGTATATGGAAGAAGATAAAGAACTAGCTGACTGTCTCAATGAATACTTCTGTTCAGTCTTTACGAAGGAAAATGAAGGAAAAGGACCTCAGTTAGGAAAGAAGACTAATGAATCTTTTGATGCATGTGTCTTTACAGAGGAAGAGGTTCTAAGTCAGCTGTCTAAAATCAATACAAATAAGTCACAGGGGCCTGATGGGATACACCCAAAGCTATTAAAAGAGCTCAGCGGTGAACTAGCAAAACTGTTAACATATTTATTTAACCAATCACTGGCAACAGGAGTCGTCCCAGAAGATTGGAAATTAGCAAATGTTGTGCCGATTCACAAGAAAGGTAGTAGGGAGGAATCGGGCAACTATAGGCCAGTAAGCCTGACATCAATAGTGGGGAAATCAATGGAAACCATACTTAAGGAGAGGATTGTGGAACATCTAAAATCCCATGGATTGAAAGATGAAAAACAGCATGGGTTTACTTCAGGGAGATCATGTCAAACTAATCTTATTGATTTTTTTGATTGGGTGACTAAAACAATAGATGGCGGATGTGCAGTAGACATCGCTTATCTAGACTTCAGTAAGGCTTTCGATACTGTCCCACACAGAAGGCTTATCAATAAATTGCAGTCTTTGGGCTTGGACTCCCATATTGTTGAATGGATTAGGCAGTGGCTGAGGGACAGGCAACAGACGGTTGTAGGCAATGGAGTATATTCAGACCAAGGTCTTGTTACCAGTGGGGTACCTCAGGGATCTGTTCTGGGACCCATATTGTTTAATATCTTTATCAGCGAAATTGCAGAAGGCCTCGATGGTAAGGTGTGTCTTTTTGCTGATGACACAAAGATTTGTAACAGGGTTGATGTTCCTGGAGGGATACACCAAATGGAAAAGGATTTAGGAAAACTAGAGGAATGGTCAAAAATCTGGCAACTAAAATTTAATGTGGATAAGTGCAAAATAATGCACCTGGGGCGTAAAAACCCAAGAGCAGAATATAAAATCAGTGATACAGTCCTAACCTCAGTATCTGGGGAAAGGGATTTAGGGGTCATTATTTCAGAAGACTTAAAGGTAGGCAGACAATGTATTAGAGCAGCAGGAAATGCTAGCAGAATGCTTGGGTGTATAGGGAGAGGAATTACCAGTAGAAAGAGGGAGGTGCTCATGCCGCTCTACAGAGCACTAGTCAGACCTCATTTGGAGTATTGTGCTCAGTACTGGAGACCATATCTCCAGAAGGATATTGATACTTTGGAGAGAGTTCAGAGAAGAGCTACTAAACTGGTACATGGATTGCAGGATAAAACTTACCAGGAAAGATTAAAGGACCTTAACATCTATAGCTTGGAAGAAAGACGAGACAGAGGGGATATGATAGAAACTTTTAAATACATAAAGGGAATCAACAAGGTAAAAGAGGAGAGAATATTTAAAAGAAGAAAAACTGCTACAAGAGGACATAGTTTTAAATTAGAGGGGCAAAGGTTTAAAAGTAATATCAGGAAGTATTACTTTACTGAGAGAGTAGTGGATGCATGGAATAGCCTTCCTGCAGAAGTGGTAGCTGCAAATACAGTGAAGGAGTTTAAGCATGCATGGGATAGGCATAAGGCCATCCTTCATATAAGATAGGGCCAGGGGCTATCCATAGTACTCAGTATATTGGGCAGACTAGATGGGCCAAATGGTTCTTATCTGCCGACACATTCTATGTTTCTATGTTTCTATATTAATCTATTAATACATACCATTTTGAGGTGTGTGAGACTTTTTGATCATTTTTAGTCCATTTTTGGAGGAAGTGAAGTGACAAAAAAAGGTGAAGAGGAAATAATACAGGGAATCTTGTCATGACCTGAAGTCATTTACATATCTTTCCAACATTACCAATGAGTCTCTGTGACTTATTTTGTCAGTAGAGTTGAGCGGACACCTGACGGGTTCGGCCGAACTTCGCAAAAAAGATCGAGTTCGGGACCCGAACTTGACCCCGAACCCCATTGAAGTCAACAGGGACCCGAACTTTTGAGCACTAAAATGGCTCTAAAAAAGTCATGGAAAGTGCTAGAGGTCTGCAAAAGGCAGCAAAATGTGGTTAAGAGCATGGCAAGTGCTTTGCAAATGTGGATAGGGAAATGACTTAAAATAACATAAAATACGTAAAAATAAAAAATAATAATCTTGATCTAGGAGGATGAGGTCCATATGGAGTAGGAGGTTGAGGGGGCGGTGGATGTGGCGGTGTAGTTGGAGGAGGTAGCCAACACATTTTCTTTATTTTATTTAATTTTTTTGTTTAAATTTGGGTAGACCCCAAAACATTGGGAAATATAAAAAATAAAACAAAGAGAAAGTGCGCTGGAGTACAACAATGGCTGAGTGAGGCCAGTATACATGTCTATACTGCACAAGGTACGGACAAGTCCTGTGGGATCCCTGCCTGGTTAATTTTAATGAACGTGAGCCTGTCTTCATTGGCGGAGGACAAGCGGCTGCGTTTATCTGTGATAACCCCCTCCTGCCGTGCTAAACAAACGTTCAGACAATGCACTGGCTGCAGGGCAGGCCAGCACCTCCAAGGCATAAAGGGTAAGCTCAGGCCATGTGCCCAATTTGGAGACCCAGAAGTTGAAGGGTGCAGACCATCAGTGAGTACGTGTAGGCGTGTGCACACTTACTGCCCCACCATGTCGCACGTCCCCGTGACGTCCACGATCCAATTGGATATCTTCCCTATCAACTTTCGATGTTCTTTTATGTGCCTACCATGGTGATCACGGGTAACGGGGAATCAGGGTTCCATGCCGTAGAGGGAGCCTGAGAAAGGGATACCACATCCAAGGGAGGTCAATGACTGAAATCTGATTGGGTGGAGAATGGTGGGACAAGTTATTAAAGCAGAAAAATCAAAGGAAGGCAGGAGGCGCACAGCAATTACCCTCTCCAGACTTGGGGAGGTAGTGATGATAAATAACAATAAAGGACTCTTAAGATGCCCTGTTATTGGAATGAGTAATAAAAAATTACAGGGAATGTCACTGCAGTATTTTGGATGAGGACACGTTATACAGGAGAGGCCCTGCTGCTGTAGCTTTGTTGACTCTAGATAACTTCTGCCTGATCGCACGTACCTGTGATGTCCACGATCCAATTGGATATCTTCCCTATCAACTTTCGATGTTCTTTTATGCGCCTAACATAGTGACCACCGGTAACGGGGAATCATTGTTCGATTTCGTAGAGGGAGCCTGATAAACAGCTACGGTTACTACTTCAAAGCAATGCAGCATGAGTTGCGGGCCTGCAGGTGATCTGACCCTGTAATCGCTCATGTGTGCCAGGCTGCCCAGAGGCAACGACAAGCTGTCCTCTGTGGGAGGTGTATAGTCTGTGTCCTCTGTATCCCCCCAGCCACGCACCAGTGATGCCCATGAGCTGGTTTGGGTGCCACCCTGCTGTGAACACAGTTCCTCCAAGTGGCTCCTCCTCGGAGCCACTTGTGAATGACTGGCCGGAAACCCTATGAAATGATCCCTCTTCCTCCTCCTCCTCCTTCTGTGCCACATCCTCTTCAATCATCACCCGAAGCATTTTTTCAAGGAGACATAGAAGTGGGATAGTAACGCTGAGAACAGCGTCATCGGCACTGGCCATGTTGGTGGTGTACTCGAAACAGAGCAACAAGGCACACAGGTCTCGCATGGAGGCCCACTCATTGGTGGTAAAGTGGTGCTGTTCCACAGAGCGACTCACCCGTGCGTGCTGCAGTCTGGTCAGCATGTGCAAGGTGGAGTTCCACCTTGTTGGCACGTCGCATTTGAGGTGGTGAGCGGGAAGGCCGAAGTTACGCTGCAGACAGGTGAGCAGCAGCAGGGTGAGAACACCGAAAGCACGCACAGACGTCCTGCACTTTCTGCAGCAGCTCTGACATATTGGG
The DNA here is from genome assembly GCF_905171765.1 of Bufo bufo. NCBI lineage: Eukaryota > Metazoa > Chordata > Amphibia > Anura > Bufonidae > Bufo > Bufo bufo. The sequence continues at coordinate 362,547,269 of NC_053391.1, read as the reverse complement.
GTCATTTTTCAGGAATTTCTGCGCCACCAAATTCAACACATGTGCCAGGCAAGGGATGTGCGTCAAACCGGCTAGGCCCAGAGCTGCTACGAGATTTCGCCCATTATCGCACACCACCAGGCCGGGCTTGGGGCTCACTGGCACCAACCACTCATCGGTCTGTTGTTCCATGCCCGTCCACAGCTCCTGCGCGCTGTGGGGTTTGTCCCCCAAACAGATAACTTTCAAAACTGCCTGCTGTCGTTTACCCCTGGCTGTGCTGAAGTTGGTGGAGAAGGTGTTACACTGACCAGATGAGGAGGCGGTAGAGGATGAGGAAGCGGAGTAGGAGGAGAAAGCAACATGAAAAAGGCAAAGAAAAACGCCCTGCAATCCTTGGTGGTGGAAGGACATGCGCCAAACTTTTATCCGCCTCAGGCCCACCCACCACTGCATTTACTCAGTGTGCTGTTAGGGAGATATAACATCCCTGACCGTGCTTACTGGTCCACATATCCGTAGTAAGGTGCACCTTGCCACAGATGGCGTTGCGCAGTGCACAACTGATTTTGTCCCCCGCTTGGTTGTGCAGGGAAGGGATGACTCGCCTGGAAAAGTAGTGGCGGCTGGGCACAACATACTGTGGGTCAGCCGGCGCGATCAGATTCTTAAAACTGTCCGTGTCCACCAGACGAAATGACGAAATGACAGCATTTCAAAAGCAAGGAATTTGGAAATGCTGACTGTAACGGACCGTTTCAGCAGACAAGGGGTTAAAATCCGTTTAGGCGATAAGCTCCTTTCTGAGAGATAGGCACAGCTACTGCAGAACACCAACTCCCGAACTGGATACAAAGTAGCACTCCAAACTGGAACCTCACGAATAGCTGCTAGCAGACGAACAGGGATCAGCTTACACTTCTGGCAATCGGTCCTCTAATAGCATACAGTGAATCCCCCCAATAACGAGACAAGGCTCCGTGTTGAGGGTCAAGTAGTGGTCTGAGGTGCTGGCACACCCAGCCTGGTTTTTATTACAGTTGTTGCAAATACAGGTCCGCCCACAGGGGTTTGAAATACAGCCAATCAATATGTTACAACACATACAATGTAAGTACACGCCCCTAGGGGACCAGAAGGAAGACTTGTGACATAGGACCGATACAACATATCCCCACAATGCATCATGGTCTCCTCCTCTCTGTCCCGGAGACAACCTGAGGAGCAATCCAATTATCTCTGAGGACAAAGGGAGATCGCCAATACACATGTGAGGACAACAGAACAGACATCACCCTTTAAACACACAATGGGACAATGGCACAATAGAAACACACCCAGCATTTCCTCCCAAGCTGACAAGTTACACTTATTATAAATTGTTACAACTTTGTGAGTTTACATTGGCCATACATATATCTAACATCAATTTAAACAGTATAACTTTGGGACAAACCTATCCAAAATTCACTTGAATAGGTTCAGGGGTTTAAAAGTTAGTATATGGCCCATAATCCAGGGGCAAGAGGCCAGCAGCCAGTCCTCTCCAAAACCCAGTGGCGAGGTTGGTTTTGCCACACATCTCCCCCCCCCCCCAGGGAAGACTAACCAGATACCTGACCTCACGCCGTTCGGTACCTGAGTTAGTCTGGCAGCCCACCCACAACCCAATACTGGACCTGTTGAATTTAGTAGCCTGTCTCTGTCCAGTGAGTCCACCAAGGTTATGCTGGAAGCTGGTACTCCCGGTCTCTGTGTTGCTCCCTGGCTTGGAGTGGAGGTTGCTTTGTGGGCAGGGATCAGCGGTACTCTGCCCTGGTGCCAGCGATACCACGGAAGAAGCCTGGTTGGAGCCTGGTTGTTGGAGGGGGAGACCGACTGTCTCTACCCCCTGTGCTGTAAGTGCAGAGACCACGGTCCCATCTGCACTGTTGTGGGGCTTACTGTCTCCCCCTGGTGCGTTAGGCTGCCGCTGGGTAGAGGGGGTAACGAGCTCCTCTCCCATACATACTTCCAGCCGCTGGGGAGGGCGACCGTCTCCGCTCCCAATACAGTGTCCTGCTGCTGGGGAAAGGAGACTGGGCTCTCTATTCCCTGCTGGACACTCTGCCGCTGGGGGACAGGACCGACTGTCTCTGCCCCCTGTAACTCCGCCTGCCGCTGGGGAATGGAGACTGGGCTCCCAATTCCCAAAAAATCATGCTGCTGCTGGGGGGCAGGAACAACTACCTCTGCCCCCTGTAACTCAGCCTGCCGCTGTGGAGGGAGGACGCTGCTCTCCTCTCCCTGCACTTCACACTGCCTTCCTGGCATATCACTCTGCTGCTGGGGGGCAGGAACAACTACCTCTGCCCCCTGTAACTCAGCCTGCCGCTGGGGAGGGAGGACGCTGCTCTCCTCTCCCTGCACTTCACACTGCCGCTGGGGAATGGAGACTGGGCTCCCAATTCCCTGCAGGACCGGTGGAGAGACCTCGGTCCCATCTCTACCGGCCACCTGGGGTCCTTCCCAGTAACACTCTACAATATCTGCCCAGCTGAATGGGTCTGGATCTGGGTCTGTCACCTTACCGTCCTGCTGAGCCTTCTCAATGGAGTGGAAGAGATCTCGGTAGTCCTGCTCCAGTTCCCACTCCAGGGTTGCTAGGTGAGCCAGGTCTTGCTCTACCTCATGGGGGTCATCCCACTCATGCCTAGCCTCCCTCTCATAGAAAATGTCCTGAAATATAGAAAAACTTTATCCAGCTCACCTCCGTAATAAATATGGTCCCGGCTCCAGAGGCCCTGGGGGAGTGTTCCCGTGACAGGCTGCAGGTAAGTAAAAGAAAACGGTCCTGGAGACATATGCGGTTCCTCTTTCAGCTTTGCTTTAATGGTTGATCAATTCACAGACATCACCACATTCCACATGACATAGCGTTAACGCGTTTCGGGTAACCACCCTTAGTCGTAACAATTTGTCAAGTGTGGTATTCCTATTTAAAGAGTCAAGGAGCACTCCCCCCTATGACAGGGAAGGGAGTCTCCGACTTCATAGGTTGCCACACATATCAACACACCTTGCAATCATGGTTAATATAATTGCTATCACACTATGCGAACACCGCCCAGAGGAAAATTAACCCTAGGGTCACCATGGCGTTTGCCTACTATCAGTAGCCGCATAGTGTGGATGTGTCATTGTTTAAAAATACATTTATCTTCCCTATTAACATGTTACATAAAATAAAGTAATAATAAAACAAAGAAAACACAGAAAACAATGGCCCTCAGAACTCCCCCCAGTTACGGATTGTTACATCTAGGTAAATTATACTAGACAGCTGGATAATGTTATATATAATTCAATACAGATTGTCAGTAAATTATTCCTATTCTAGTTCATCATATAACAGAAATGCTGACACTCTGCGTTAAACATAGTATGCAGGTGTCAGCACTGTGTGTGCACGTGTGACCTGTGATAGGTCACAAGTGCCATGATGATGCCGATTCTCAATCATTTCATGTAAGGCCGAAAAGACGCACCGTCTGACTATGATCCTATGTTAGAGGACTGATGAACAGAGATGTGTGCGGACCTCGGGACAGTATATCAAGACAAATCAGTAAGTGTATTTGAACCATAGTACCGGGTTGTCAGCACAGATGAACAGTTTTATTTCATAATCTATTGGTAAACATAGGTCAGTTCTTTTTTCAGATTGAGACCTACCGGAGTTCTAGTACCAAGTCTAAAAATCCAGTAGGCCTCCCTGAGAAGGATTTTTTTCCGATAATCCCCCCCTCTTCTGGGGGCCAGTACTCGCTCGATGGCAAAAGCTTGAAATGATGACACTTGGCGTGCATGTTTATATATAAAGTGCTTGGCTGCATTCGATATATTTAAAATATTAGGGTTGTTAATATAATTCAAATGTTCAAGAATGCGATTTTTAAACCTGCGAGATGTGCTGCCTACATACATTAGATCACAATGCGTGCATTTGATCACATATATTACACCCTCCGTGTTACAATTAATGTAACTACGGATGGGATATTTGTATGTATGACTTGAATTTTCAAATGACTTAGTAGGTAGCACATAGTCGCAGGTTTTGCAAGGGTTACCTCCACATTTTGTAAAGCCCTTGTAAACAAGCCAATTCTGTTTAAAATTAGTTCCTTTGCCACCGGCGGTGTACAGGGATGGAGACAGCGAGCAGGACAGGGTTGTGGCTTTTCTGGACACAATTCTACATCCTGATTTCAGGGCTTGATATAAAATATGATCATCATATAGTATAGGTAAACATTTCTGTATGACAGAGCTAATTGCATTGAATTCACTACTATAGGTTAATGAAAGAGTTGGAATTCTGTTCTGGTCACTGTCTCCACTTTCCCTGGCACCGCCCGCGGTCGGTTTATTAGCTGATCTATTCTTTGGACCTCCAAATAGCATATCTTTTCTGTCCTTTTTTGAGGCTATCTCTCGTCCCCTTCTGATCATCCAACCTGGATAATTTCTCTCTCTCAGTCTTTTCTCCACCCTATTAAACTCTTCTTCCAATTTATTTCTTTCACTACAATTTCTGGCTATACGTGTAAATTCTCCCACGGGAATTGCTCTGATGGTATGAATAGGATGATGGCTCTTGGCATTTAGTATGGAATTACCTGCTACTTCTTTCCTATACGTGATGGTGTGCACTACCTCACCTGGAGACCCGCGGAGTGTCAAATCTAGGAAGTTCGTATGCACAGGATGTGCTGCGCAAACAAATTGTAAATTATAATTGTTGTTATTTAAGTATGCCTGGAGGTCTGGGACGGCAGACACACCGCCCGACCATACCATAAGCACGTCGTCGATGTATCTGCCGTACCAGACCAAACCAGGCATAAAAGGATTATTTGGATCATAAATGTATTTTTCTTCCCAGTATGACAGCGTCAAATTTGCCAATGATGGTGAGAACTTGGCTCCCATTGACACGCCGCGGGTCTGCAGGTAGTATACCCCATCAAACATGAAATAATTATGATTTAGCAGGAAAGCAGTTACTTCACATATAAAATCCACATAGCCTGGGCCAATTCCTGTATATCGATGGAGATGGTATTCCATCGCCAGCAGAGCAACCCCGTGGGGAATAGATGGATAGAGAGAGACTACATCTGCTGTAATCCAGCAGTAATTGGCACTCCAAACAAAATTGTACATCGCTCGCAGTACATCAGCTGAGTCTTTAAGGAAACCTGGGGTGCGCCTGACCAGTGGCTGGAGAATATTGTCCAGCCAACTGCCCAGGCGCTCCGTTAGGGAACCAATGCCAGATACTATGGGACGAAGGGGGGGGGGGGGTGGACGCCTTTATGGACTTTAGGCAGAGCATGCATAATCGGTATGACTGGTGCCTCCACACACAGATACTTGAATTCACTATCACTGAAAATACCCAGACCTTTGCCTTTTTGTAAAAGTGACATATAATTTGCCGTATATTCTTGTAGTGGGTCTTTAGATAGTTTACTATATGTGGAGGTATCTGTAAGCATTTCCCGTAATTGGCTGCCATAACTTTCTTTGTCCATAACGACCACCGCCCCCCCCTTGTCTGCCATTTTAATGACCAGAGAGTCACATTGCTGTAACTCCTGGAGTGCCTGGATTTGGGATGCACTGAGATTGCTGCTGTGTTTAGTATTTTTACTCTCTCTCTCAATATTTGTCAGCTCCTTTTCCAGAACCTCCTGGAAAGTATCCATACTATTTGTACGGGACATATATGGATAAAATTTTGTATTTTTTGTACGAAAATCTCCAGGAGGTCTGGGCAAATCCTTGATTCCCTGCTCATATTGAAGCCCCTCCAGACAGCATAATGATACCTGTTCTTTAAATAATAAATTTTTATATGAGTTTTCTTCATAAATTAATGTTTTGTCTGGCAGGGGATCAGGCTGAGATGGGACATCATAGAAATGACGTGAAACAGTGATATTACGCACAAACTTGTTTATGTCTAGCAAGGTAGAGAACATGTCAAAATGCCCTGTGGGCGCAAAATTTAAACCAAGAGAGAGCACACATCTCTGTTCATCAGTCAATTCCCTACCGGACAAATTCACAACACTCAATAAATCAGAATTCATTTTTGCTTCACTTGCAATCTGGTGTTTCTGGGATGCCGCTGACCTATGCCTCCGTCCGCTCCTCCTTCTATGTTTTTTGAGACAACAACTGTGTCTTTTCTATTTTTATCTGTTTTACATTTTTTATAATAGGAGGTAATATTACCTGTCTCATCAAATGAAAGAGGCAGGGCGGATGCATCGGCTCCTGGCTCCAATTCACCAGTTGCATATGAAAGCTCAGAGCCCTCTGTGTCTGAGCAAAAACTAACTTTAGACATTCTTTTGGGTATTTGTTTTCTTTTGCGGTTTTTAAGTATCGATTTCGGTGTCGAATACATGTTATCCCTCCTCCCCCATTCATAGACCTGGTTATTTTCGTAGTCATACAGGTCCCGCTGGTATTTCGAATGTTTGTATTCCATTATAGTGTCCTCAAGTTTAGTAATTGATAATCTCATATCTTCCTCTCTTTCAATGTATTCCGTGTTGTTATCATATTTCCCCAGGAAATCTCTGGTGGATTCAATTTCCCGTTGTAGTATAGACAGTTTGTCATTTTCTAGCTCTATAATAAGCTTCATCAGTTCCATTGAACAGTTTGTCAGAATATTGTTCCATCGATCCACGAAATCATCCGAGAAAACTGTGGTGGGCACTTTTTTAATTCTTAGACCACGCGGTATCATATTTTGCTCCATGTATTTTGTGAGTGTGGTGCAGTCCCACCATACTCGAGTCTCTTGGTTCAATAGACGCTCCAATTTATTTAGTCCACTTTTAATATCAAGGTCTTTGGAGCTATCTGGATCTTTGGCAGAAAACACTGAGTCAGCTTTCGATTGTCGGTTTGGTCGGTTGCTGAAGGCCATAGTTGCAAGGTGTGTCAATGTGAAAATCAATTGGGAGTCTGTATAATTAGTCTCAAAGCCAGAGGTAATATTATCTCCTCGGGACAACGGAGGTGTAGCACGGAAACCAACACTTGTAATATAGAAAAACTTTATCCAGCTCACCTCCGTAATAAATATGGTCCCGGCTCCAGAGGCCCTGGGGGAGTGTTCCCGTGACAGGCTGCAGGTAAGTAAAAGAAAACGGTCCTGGAGACATATGCGGTTCCTCTTTCAGCTTTGCTTTAATGGTTGATCAATTCACAGACATCACCACATTCCACATGACATAGCGTTAACGCGTTTCGGGTAACCACCCTTAGTCGTAACAATTTGTCAAGTGTGGTATTCCTATTTAAAGAGTCAAGGAGCACTCCCCCCTATGACAGGGAAGGGAGTCTCCGACTTCATAGGTTGCCACACATATCAACACACCTTGCAATCATGGTTAATATAATTGCTATCACACTATGCGAACACCGCCCAGAGGAAAATTAACCCTAGGGTCACCATGGCGTTTGCCTACTATCAGTAGCCGCATAGTGTGGATGTGTCCTTGTTTAAAAATACATTTATCTTCCCTATTAACATGTTACATAAAATAAAGTAATAATAAAACAAAGAAAACACAGAAAACAATGGCCCTCAGAACTCCCCCCAGTTACGGATTGTTACATCTAGGTAAATTATACTAGACAGCTGGATAATGTTATATATAATTCAATACAGATTGTCAGTAAATTATTCCTATTCTAGTTCATCATATAACAGAAATGCTGACACTCTGCGTTAAACATAGTATGCAGGTGTCAGCACTGTGTGTGCACGTGTGACCTGTGATAGGTCACAAGTGCCATGATGATGCCGATTCTCAATCATTTCATGTAAGGCCGAAAAGACGCACCGTCTGACTATGATCCTATGTTAGAGGACTGATGAACAGAGATGTGTGCGGACCTCGGGACAGTATATCAAGACAAATCAGTAAGTGTATTTGAACCATAGTACCGGGTTGTCAGCACAGATGAACAGTTTTATTTCATAATCTATTGGTAAACATAGGTCAGTTCTTTTTTCAGATTGAGACCTACCGGAGTTCTAGTACCAAGTCTAAAAATCCAGTAGGCCTCCCTGAGAAGGATTTTTTTCCGATAATCCGGGGGCCAGTACTCGCTCGATGGCAAAAGCTTGAAATGATGACACTTGGCGTGCATGTTTATATATAAAGTGCTTGGCTGCATTCGATATATTTAAAATATTAGGGTTGTTAATATAATTCAAATGTTCAAGAATGCGATTTTTAAACCTGCGAGATGTGCTGCCTACATACATTAGATCACAATGCGTGCATTTGATCACATATATTACACCCTCCGTGTTACAATTAATGTAACACGGACACATCCACACTATGCGGCTACTGATAGTAGGCAAACGCCATGGTGACCCTAGGGTTAATTTTCCTCTGGGCGGTGTTCGCATAGTGTGATAGCAATTATATTAACCATGATTGCAAGGTGTGTTGATATGTGTGGCAACCTATGAAGTCGGAGACTCCCTTCCCTGTCATAGGGGGGAGTGCTCCTTGACTCTTTAAATAGGAATACCACACTTGACAAATTGTTACGACTAAGGGTGGTTACCCGAAACGCGTTAACGCTATGTCATGTGGAATGTGGTGATGTCTGTGAATTGATCAACCATTAAAGCAAAGCTGAAAGAGGAACCGCATATGTCTCCAGGACCGTTTTCTTTTACTTACCTGCAAAATGTCCTGAAGTCTGGACTGTACAGGGCTCCCGAAGTCAGGCTCTGCAAAGGACTCCCATAACAAGCCAGGACCATAAAACTCCTCTCCCTCTGGCTTGTCATGTTCGGCTGTCCAGGGTATATACTGTGCCATATACCACCAAAGCGCCTGGTAGGCATCCTCCAGCCATAGCTCCTGCCATACCCGGTGCTCTAGTTCCTTCACCCATTCCTCCAGGGGCTGCTCTCCCAGGAAGGGCATCCGCAGGGCCACTTGCTTCTGCAACCGCTGCTCTTCACTGGGGAGACTCTCACCCCGCTGGTATTGTAGATTATCCAGGGCCTGGTACCAGATGCCTTTCCTTAATGCATCCCGGCCATCCAGGTCCTCCTCCTCGTATAACACTGCTGGTTCCATCCTGCTGCTGTCAGGGACGCTATACTGGGACATGCGTTGTCGTTAAATTGTAGAATCCACAAAAATGGTGTCTCCTGTAGCTGTCCTTCTGGCTGTAGGAACGATCCCGCCGCTTGCCACCAATGTAACGGACCGTTTCAGCAGACAAGGGGTCAAAATCCGTTTAGGCGATAAGCCCCTTTCTGAGAGACAGGCACAGCTATTGCAGAACACCAACTCCCGAACTGGATACAAAGTAGCACTCCAAACTGGAACCTCACGAATAGCTGCTAGCAGACGAACAGGGATCAGCTTACACTTCTGGCAATCGGTCCTCTAACAGCATACAGTGAATCCCCCCAATAACGAGACAAGGCTCCGTGTTGAGGGTCAAGCAGTGGTCTGAGGTGCTGGCACACCCAGCCTGGTTTTTATTACAGTTGTTGCAAATACAGGTCCGCCCACAGGGGTTTGAAATACAGCCAATCAATATGTTACAACACATACAATGTAAGTACACGCCCCTAGGGGACCAGAAGGAAGACTTGTGACATAGGACCGATACAACATATCCCCACAATGCATCATGGTCTCCTCTTCTCTGTCCCGGAGACAACCTGAGGAGCAATCCAATTATCTCTGAGGACAAAGGGAGATCGCCAATACACATGTGAGGACAACAGAACAGACATCACCCTTTAAACACACAATGGGACAATGGCACAATAGAAACACACCCAGCATTTCCTCCCAAGCTGACAAGTTACACTTATTATAAATTGTTACAACTTTGTGAGTTTACATTGGCCATACATATATCTAACATCAATTTAAACAGTATAACTTTGGGACAAACCTATCCAAAATTCACTTGAATAGGTTCAGGGGTTTAAAAGTTAGTATATGGCCCATAATCCAGGGGCAAGAGGCCAGCAGCCAGTCCTCTCCAAAACCCAGTGGCGAGGTTGGTTTTGCCACACTGACATTCAGAGCCAGGGATTGTGGGTGGGTAGGTAGGTAGGGGGGTACTTTCTCTTTCATTCCAGTGTTTGGGAGATAGACAGCTGAATGCTTTCATGGGATATTGTGGAGATGCTTGGTGACCGAGGTGGTGGCATTGATGCCACATCCTCTGTTTGTGGGGTGGCAGGTGCCACTGTCACTCCAGAGGAGGATGAAGAGGCCGAGACTGCAGCAGAAGAGGAAGCAGGAGGAGCCAGAGACCTTGTCTACTCCACTACAGCTCGTGCTTTGCACTTAGATGCTTGGTCATGCAGGTTGTGCTCAGGTTTAGAATGTTTATGCGTCGCTTCATGCTCTGATTGCACAGCGTGCAAACCACTCGTGTCTTGTCGTCAGCACATTGTCTGAAGAACTGCCACGCCAGGGAACTCCTTGGAGCTGGCTTTGGTGTGCTTGTTCTTTTGCTGCGGTGGGCAGTAGCAGGCGTACTGTCTAGGGGACGGCCGCTCCGCTTTTGCACCCTGCTCCCTCTTTTGCTGTGCTGGTGGCTCTGTGCGACCACCGCCTCTTTCTCCGAACTACACAGGTCACTCGCATGACCATGATTCCATGTGGGGTCGAGGACCTCATCGTCCTCCACATCATCTTCCACCCAGTCTTCACCCCTGCCCTCCTTGTCGGTCTGCAGACTGCAGAAAGCCACATCGTTTGGCACCTGTGTTTCATCATTATCAGAGACGTGCTGCGGTGGTCCTCCCATGTACTCATCCTGAAACATAAGTTGTTGGGCATCGGTGAACTCAATCTCTTCCACTTCTGGGGCAGGGCTATGTGGATGGCCCTGGGAAACCCTGCCAGCAGAGTCTTCATAAAGCAGAAGAGACTGTTGCATGACTTCGGGCTCAGACTGCTTGGCTGATTTGCAAGGGGGTGAGGTGAAAGACTGATGGCCATGGACTGCAGGTGCCAACTCTGATCTTTCAGCAGGGGACTGGGTGGTAGACAATGTGAAGGAACTGGAGGCACTGTCAGCCACCCAATCTATTATCGCCTGTACTTATTCTGGCCTCACCATTCGTAGAGCCGCATTCGGCCCTACCAAATAACGCTGAAGGTTCTGTCACCTACTCACACCTGAGATAGGTGTTTCACTTGGGCGTGTACCTGGCACAGATTGACCATGTCCTTTCCCTGCAACAGGAGCTCCACCAACACCAGCAACACCACAACCAGGGCCACGTCCCTTGTTTGACGCTCTCCTCATTTTTTGCGGTCACCCACTGAAGTATCAGACGTTTTTACTAAATTAAGTTCCTTGTGAACAATGCAGAGCAGGGTTTTTTGACGGCCAAAATGGGTTAATGTCAGCCAACAATGGAACAGACGAATTTTAGAAATTTAGGTCCCTGTCACCTAAGCAGAGCAGGGGTTTTTGGACGGGAAAAATGGGTTAATGTCACCCAACAATGGAACATATGAGTTTTTTAAACTTATTGCCCGGTCTGCTATTCAGTGACGGCAGCAAAGGTACTTTATTGCCAAAAAAATGTTTTTTTTCTCACACAATGAAACAGATGGATTTAACTGTATTTCTTCAACTACCAAAAAGTTTGTTTTTTTAACTCTAAATGAAACAGATGGATTTAATTGAGATTATATTTCACTCTCACAGATGAAGCACAGGGGTTTTTTACATAAAAAATGGTGTAAATGTCACCCCTACAATGGAACAGATGGATTTGATGAATTTATGTGCAGGCCTCAGAGGTACTTTACACCCAAAAATGGGAATTTGAAGCCCAAAAATGTAACAGAGGTATTTAATGGTTTTATTTGACTGACAGGAACACAGCGTAGGCCGCAAATGTACTTTATAGCAACAAAAATTTAAATTTTTCACCAAAAAATGGAACTGCAGTATTTGGCGGTTTTATTAGACTGCCAGAAATGCAGTACAGGTTAAAAAGGTACTTTATTGCCCAAAAAACTGTTTTTTTTTAACCATAAATGAAACAGATGGTTTTAACTGAGATTATATTTCATTCTCACAAATAAAGTATTTTCCCTTCCCCTAGCACGTATGCAGTGCAGGTGCAGTTTAAAAATGGGTATATGTCGGCCACTGAACTACAAGAACAGGATTAAATGATTGTCCCTGGCACATATGCAGTGCTGGTGCACTGCTGTTGCACAAAATGGCCACTGACGCCCACATAACTAACAGGCGGATTTAACCTTTTTTTTTTCAGTCTCACTGGGCTCAGGGCAGGGTAAAAAATTGCATTGCACCCCTAAAACAAAAAATGCTGTAGATTGCTGACTTCACACCAAGTGCAGATGTCAGATTCTTTCCTAATCTCTCCCTCACAGTAGCAGCATCCTATCCCTACAACCAGGGCCTTCTTTAATATTGATTGGACCCTGGGCAAAAATTTACTTGGGCCCCCTGGATCCCGCCTTCCCACACCTTAGCAGGCAATCACACCCTCCACCATAACACACACACAAAAAATCCACACATCTGGTAGAGTACAGTGAATGACTGTAAATACTTCCAGTTCTGAAGACTCCAGTGGCTCAGGATCAGTGCTCTGGGCAGCTGGGCTCAGGCTGGAAGTGGGCACCGCTCTGCAGGAAGGAGACCAGGGCTTGGCTCACCCTAGTGTTACAGTGCACCCCAGCACCCCACAGTATGCAGTATAGCACCCTATAGTATACAGCAACCCACAGTATGCAGTATAGCATCCTATAGTATACAGCACCACACAGTATGCAGTATAGCACCCCACACTATACAGTACCCCACAGTATATAGTAGAGCAGTATAGCAGCTCACAGTATACAGCACCCCACAGTATACAACACCTCACAGTATACAGTAGAGCAGTATAGAACCTCACCGTATACAGCACCCCACACTATACAGACCCCCACACTATACAGTACAGCAGAATAGCACTCCACAATATACAGCACCCACAGTATACAGCCCCCCACAGTATACAGTACAGCAGTATAGCACTCCACAATATACAGCACCCACAGTATACAGCCCCCCACAGTATACAGTACAGCAGTATAGCGCTCCACAATATACAGCACCCACAGTATACAGCCCCCCACACTATACAGTACAGTAGTATAGCACTCCACAATATACAGCACCCACAGTATACAGTATACAGCCCCCCACAGTATACAGTCCCCACAGTATACAGCTCCCCACACTATACAGGCCCCCACACTATACAGCACCCCACTATACAGTAGTTTACAGTATATTAGCATAACAGCCCCTGTCACCTTTTTCTGATGTAATCTTCACAAAAAAAAGCTCCACAGTTAAGGCAAACTTCTCCTGCAATAACACTCCTGGTAGAAAGGACCTTAATGACCTCATAGCCATGTGACCAGTAATATTACTAGGTTATTGGTCACATGGTGATGATGTAATCTAAGGTCCTAGAGAATCACAGCTCTCACAGTACGCTGCCTGGAGTGCCGGCAGGCATGGCATGGCAGCACCCCTGTGTAGCTGACAGCCTGACACCTGGGGCAGTGGCTAGCAGGGCTCAAGAGGCAGCTGCCCCTTTTGCCCCTTGTTAAAGACTGCCCTGCCTACAACTAGTAAGAGCAGAGTGACGTGCGGCGCTACTTGACTCCAGCTTATATAGAGGCTGGGTCACATGCTGCACTTGGCCAATCACAGCCATGCCATTAGTAGGCATGGCTGTGATGGCTTCTAAGGGCACACTAGTTAAACGCTTGTTGATTGGCTGCCCTGCAGCCTTTCAACAAGCGCCATTAAATCGCCGAACACTGAACTCGAACCTGAACTTTTACGAAAATGTACGGGTCCGGGTACAAAAAACCCTAAATTTCGGTACAAACCCGAACTTTACATTTCGAGTTCGCTCAACTCTACTTGTCAGCTCTGCTCATTATTGTAGAATTTTATGTCAGGAAGGACATATTCTATATTCTAATATTCTATTGTCACAGTTATTCCTAAAAGGCCTAAAATATTACATGTTTCATAATGTCATTATTATCCATGTATCCTTTAGGAAACCCATTGTGAAATGTAGAGATAAGCAATCTAGAGATAAGCAAAACAAGTCTACCGATTTGGAATTTGTCCCAAATTTCCCCCAAATTTTGGATTCTTATGAAGCCAAATTTCCTGTGATACAGAGAGAGAAAGACACCCACACCCATAATACTTCACTGGAAAAGAGATGTCCAAGACAGTTCTCCTTCTAACAGGACAAGAAAACTGAGTGTCTTTTTATATTAAGAGTTTTCCCTAGTGGTAGCAGTGTTTTTTCATAATAAGATTTCCCCCTGATGGTAGCCTTGATCTGTTCAATTAGTGCTTTTTCATAATAAGATTTTCCCCACTGGTAGCCTCTAATTGTTCATTCAGTGCTTTTTCATAATCAACTTTTCCCCTGGTGGTTGCCTCAAACTCTTCAATCTGTGCTTTTACAGGGAGTGCAGAATTATTAGGCAAGTTGTATTTTTGAGGATTAATTTTATTATTGAACAACAACCATGTTCTCAATGAACCCCAAAAACTCATTAATATCAAAGCTGAATATTTTTGGAAGTAGTTTTTAGTTTGTTTTTAGTTTTAGCTATTTTAGGGGGATATCTGTGTGTGCAGGTGACTATTACTGTGCATAATTATTAGGCAACTTAACAAAAAACAAATATATACCCATTTCAATTATTTATTTTTACCAGTGAAACCAATATAACATCTCAACATTCACAAATATACATTTCTAACATTCAAAAACAAAACAAAAACAAATCAGTGACCAATATAGCCACCTTTCTTTGCAAGGACACTCAAAAGCCTGCCATCCATGGATTCTGTCAGTGTTTTGATCTGTTCACCATCAACATTGCGTGCAGCAGCAACCACAGCCTCCCAGACACTGTTCAGAGAGGTGTACTGTTTTCCCTCCTTGTAAATCTCACATTTGATGATGGACCACAGGTTCTCAATGGGGTTCAGATCAGGTGAACAAGGAAGCCATGTCATTAGATTTTCTTCTTTTATACCCTTTCTCGCTAGCCACGCTGTGGAGTACTTGGACGCGTGTGATGGAGCATTGTCCTGCATGAAAATCATGTTTTTCTTGAAGGATGCAGACTTCTTCCTGTACCACTGCTTGAAGAAGGTGTCTTCCAGAAACTGGCAGTAGGACTGGGAGTTGAGCTTGACTCCATCCTCAACCCGAAAAGGCCCCACAAGCTCATCTTTGATGATACCAGCCCAAACCAGTACTCCACCTCCACCTTGCTGGCGTCTGAGTCGGACTGGAGCTCTCTGCCCTTTACCAATCCAGCCACGGGCCCATCCATCTGGCCCATCAAGACTCACTCTCATTTCATCAGTCCATAAAACCTTAGAAAAATCAGTCTTGAGATATTTCTTGGCCCAGTCTTGACGTTTCAGCTTGTGTGTCTTGTTCAGTGGTGGTCGTCGTTCAGCCTTTCTTACCTTGGCCATGTCTCTGAGTATTGCACACTTTGTGCTTTTGGGCACTCCAGTGATGTTGCAGCTCTGAAATATGGCCAAACTGGTGGCAAGTGGCATCTTGGCAGCTGCACGCTTGACTTTTCTCAGTTCATAGGCAGTTATTTTGCGCCTTGGTTTTTCCACACGCTTCTTGTGACCCTGTTGACTATTTTGAATGAAACGCTTGATTGTTCGAGGATCACGCTTCAGAAGCTTTGCAATTTTAAGAGTGCTGCATCCCTCTGCAAGATATCTCACTATTTTTGACTTTTCTGAGCCTGTCAAGTCCTTCTTTTGACCCATTTTGCCAAAGGAAGTTGCCTAATAATTATGCACACCTAATATAGGGTGTTGATGTCATTAGACCACACCCCTTCTCATTACAGAGATGCACATCACCTAATATGCTTAATTGGTAGTAGGCTTTCGAGCCTATACAGCTTGGAGTAAGACAACATGCATAAAGAGGATGATGTGGTCAAAATACTCATTTGCCTAATAATTCTGCACTCCCTGTATATTCTGGGAGCGATATTCAAATTATGTTTTCTTACAGAAAGAGAAAAACTCTAAGTCTTTCTGATGCCAGTAGAAGTAAGATATTCTAATCTGCATATATGTTTTCCAGAAACATAATGCAGCATTGGCTGGACTACAATACTCCTAATGCATACTAGATGGTCTCCCTAAAAAAAAACTGTATCCCCAAGACCCATACAAAAGCCACTCAACTTCTTGTTTTCTGTTGGAAGGAGAACTTGACTTGCACATCTCTTTTCCACTGAAGTATGTGTAGAATTGACCTGTTACCAAAAAAAATTTCAAGAAATTCGCTCACCTCTAAAATGTGCTCATTGTAAATGCCTCCAACTCACTGAATATTTAATGGAAACTCATATTAGTTTCCACAGACCTTATATGCCTTTGATTGATGATATAAGTTCTATAAATGATGTCACTAAATCAATCTTCAAGGATTTTAGTGCAGTTGGATATAAAAAGTTAACAGGGTGTGTGATGTAAAGCCATGCTTGAATGCTGACTTGTGTGTACTATGCGTGTATGGTTGCAAGCACATACGATACCAGCTGTGATTACTGTATTTCAGGCCCAGCCGTTTGCCTCTGGGGAGACTCAGAAGACGCTGCCAATGAATTACTTTGTTCGTGAAGGACAAAATTTCCTTTCTGGCCAGAAGGATCTCTACGTCTTGCATGAAGCCAGGTGATTCCCTAGGTGATACCCCGCAGCCTCTTGCTATTTTTATCTCTTAAGAATCTTCCGGAATTACAGCATGTTTCATTCATGAGGTTTCTTTTTCTTCCTTAGTGGGTAATTTACAGTAATAGTACTTTTTTGCCATATGTCTCCTCACCTGCTACCCTAGCAATATGACAAGAAAATGTACAACATATTTCAACCATGCAGTGATTTACAAACAGGGTGATTTCTGGAAATTGTTTACCAGGTTGTATATATAGCAAAAGATAATGTGCATTGTGAAAGACAGCAATCAATTGGGTGATGTAATTTATAAATTATGACTTAATAGTGAAGCTAAAGACCACATTATACTCATTGACAATCCATAGTCAGTGAGAGGAGATGGTTAATTCTCATGTGCTGGCTTGTAATGACGTGGAGGGGCATCTGGTGCTCATTATTGTCTTCTGCAGGAAGAAACTCAACAACTTGGGAAGGATTCCACGTGGAGAATTTCAGGAAGAGACAAAGCCTTCTTGTTCTATTTATGGTTCTCTGTAGGCAGCCACGTCTGTAGGTTCTCTTGTTATATCTATTGTTCTCTGTAGGCAGTCACGTAAGGCTCAGAAGTCTGACTATAGTAATCTTCAATGGGATCACAGACAGGAAGCCCATAAGATTTAATGTGCCATGTTCTGAAATGCACCCTTTTTTTTTTTTAAATGGAGTCTGTCACCACTATATGACCATAAACAGCACTTACATGGCGCTGTAGCACACCTATACATGATTCTAATGGTACCTTTATTATTTTCTTTATACATCCAGAAACAGGAAAAAAAAATGTTTATTTCATATGCAAATGAGCAGTCACAAGTGCCCAGGGGCGGCATTCCATGTGTAGGTGCCCAGGCTGCTCTGCCTTTTTAACCATTACTCCTCCCCCAGCCTCTTCCTTTGCCCGCCCTCCTATTCCCTTGTATCATCCCTAGGTCCGGCTGAGATCCTGCGCCTGCGCACTGCTTCGCCGGCTGGCGAATGCGCACTAGTTGAATTGATGCCGTACCCAAAATGGGCATTGCAGTGTGCATGCCCCGGCGCGGCGAAGCAGTGCGCAGGCGCGGGATCTCGGCCGGACCTAGCGATGATACAAGGAAATAGGAGGGCGGGCAAAGGAAGAGGCTGGGGGAGAAGTAACAGTTAAAAAGGCAAGGCAGCCTGGGCCCCTACACACGGAACACCGCCCCTGGGCACTTGCGAGTGTTCATTTGCATATTAAATAAACGTTGTTTTTCCTGCTTCTGGATGTCTAAAGAAAATAACAAAGGTACCATTCGAATCATGTATAGGTGTGCTACAGCGCCATGCAAGTGCTGTATATGGTCATATAGTGGTGACAGACTCCCTTTAAACTCTTTTATTAACAGAATAGGCGTAACATTGACATCATACATTCCTGTTACATGTCATAATACAGATCAAAATAAAGATTTTTTTTGTCAATTACTTCACACACCCACTGCCCAATTGTGAATTCTTTATTTCTTGGCTGACTTTACATTATATTACAATCAGGTGGCCCCACTAGACTGTCTAAACCATGGATCCTCGAGCCGTTGAGAGATGACCCACATCATATGCCCCAAACCTTATCAAAATTTTTAGGTTTATTGCAGTGTTTATACACCAACACTATATATGGTAGGATCTGGTTTATCTGTAATTTCCACATGGACAAGGTCGGTGCAATGGGGTTGTACCATCTCAAAGCAATACATTTACATGTAAATGTATTACTTACGTGGCATAAATAGTGATTCCCTCAAAAATTTAGTCATGTAAAGAGTTGAGCGCGAATATTCGAATTACGAATATTCATTGCGATTGTCGGAACTTCGAGAATTCGCGATTATTTTGAATATAGTGCTATATATTTGTTTTTCGAATATTCGCCTTTTTTTTTACTCGAAAAATCGGCAATGTAATGATCGCGTAAAATGCGAATATTACGCTGTCAATACAGGCGTGGGTCAAAAAGGAATACATAGCACTATAGAATATAGTGCTATATATTTGTTTTTTAGAATATTTGTCATTTTTTTACATCTGAAGTTATGATTCCTCCTTGCTTAAGTTGCATGTCAAGCAACTTAAGCAGGGAAGAATCGTGACTTCAGATGGAAAAAAATTACGAATATTCTAAAAAAGACTATTCTTTTTGACCCATGCTTGTATTGATCGCGTAATATTCACATATTACGCGATCATTACATTGCCGATTTTTCGATTTAAAAAAAAGTAGAATATAACAAATATTCAAATTCGGGAATTTTCTATGAATATTCTACAAAATATTTGCAAAATATAGCAAATTCGAATATGACCCCTGCCGCTCTTCACTAGTCATGTAATGATCCCAGCTATCTTCATTCAGTATTCCCAGCAGACAAACCTCAGGCGTGCAAGCTACCTGAAACGGCATTAGGTTGGAAAGAAAGGCAGTTACCTCCTTCCAAAATTTGGCAATTGGGCTGCATCGCCACATGATATGCCAGAAGTCTGCCTTCAGTTCTCTGCACCGTGGACATGCTGTGGATGGTGCTCTACCCATGCTATATAGCCTAGTTGGTGTGAGATAAGCTTGATGGATAATGTAGAGTTGGATTATTTTGTTATTGACTGCTGGTGACACTTGTAAATGTGATTCCAATAAAACCATTATGGATTCTTCTGTAAGTGTGGGTATTATTCTTTTCCATTTGTCTATTACCATGAGGGGGCTGGCACTGACCTTTGCTGTACTAGATGTGAATAGATAGCTGATACTAGTCCTCTGGGGCCCTGGGTTTTGACGATTCCTATAAGTGGGTACTTAAAGACCGTGGTGCTAGTATGCGGGAGTTTACTCTGTATGGCTGATCTAAGCTGTAGGTACAAAAATAAGTGGGTACAGGGGATGTATTTTTGTAATAGTGCTTCGAATGTCATTAATACTCCTTGATCATATATATCTCCAAGGGTTTTAACCCCCGCCGATTGCCATCTGTCTGCCCCCATAACCACCTGGGTATGTGGCAAAGATTGATTGGCCCACAGCGGTATATCGGAAATGACCCCAGTAAATTGGGACAGTGATTTAGCCTCTTTCCAGGTGCTTTGAGCCAGTTTGTGCAGCGGCAGCAATGATTTCTGGAATTTAGGGGGCATTTCCAGAACTGACCATAATGTGTGACAGTTTAGGAAGTATTTTAAAAAGTACTCTGAGGTGGGTAAGTCCTCTGTTGTGTACCAAGTATTAGTGAGCTGCAGTTGGCCCGCCAGGTAATATATGTAGTAGTCTGGTAGCGCCATGCCTCCCTCTGTTTTTGGACGTTTTAGTGTGTCTAAGCTTAGTTTAGCGCGGGATCTGCCCTAAATAAATACTCTGGTAAGTGAATCTATTTCTTTAAACACTGATTTGGGTATATGTACTTCTGAGTGTTGAATAGTATAGAGAGCCTTGGAGAGTATAATCATTTTAATTAAGTTGAGAACGTCCTGCCACTGAGATAGGCAATGTCGTCCAGCTTTGAAGCTTGTTCCGTATGTGATCAATTAAGAGGTACACATTAAGTGTCAGGGCCTGGGAATGTTTTTTAGTAATATTTACTCCTAGATATTTGAATGTGTCCACTACCTTTAGCCGATCCACATTGGGAGGGCCTGTCCAATCCGCCCTGCCCAGAGGTATATAAATTGATTTGTCCCAGTTAATTTTGAGACCCGAGAACTCCCCAAATTCGTTCACCAAAGCCACTGCATTGCTAAGGGATGTATCAGGTGAGGATAAATACAAAATCATATCATCAGCATATAGTCCTATACGGATCTCCCTCGCTCCCATTTTCACTCCAGTTATGTTGTTACTGCTTCTCACCCTAATTGCCAACGTCTCAACCGCCAGGGCAAACAGGAGCAGTGACAAGGGGCAGCCCTGTCTCGTTCCTCTGTATAATGGGAAGCTAGCTGATAGTTTCCCATTTATCAGTAGTCTGCTTACCGGGTTGATGTATAGAATAGAAATCCATCTGAGGAACTGTGGACCAAACCCAAAACTCTGCAGGCAGCTAAACAAATAGGGCCATTCTATAGAATTGATTGACCTTGGCGGCATCTAATGAGGCCAAGGCCCAGTCTGCATTTAGGGAATAGCCCACCTATGTAACCACCTGAACCCGTCTAATATTCTCAGTAGTGGATTTTCCTGGCATAAATCCTGTTTGGTCCTGATGGACCAGTGACAGGATTACCTGATTTAGGCGAGTGGCCAGAATTCTGGTCAGGATTTTGTAGTCCACATTTAGCAATGCTATGGGTCTGTAAGAGCCACACTCTAGGGGATCTTTATCAGGCTTGAGTAAAAGTATAATAGTGGCCTCCATGAACAAGTCGGGCAAACGCCCCATTTTCAGGGCTGATTGGAGGGTGGACAACAATTGAGGGGCCAATACCTCCACATATTTGGCGTATACTTCTTTGGGAAGCACGTCTAGGCCAGGAGATTTCCTGTTATTGAGGTCAGATATGGCTTGTAATATTTCCTCCAGGGAAATTGGTTGGTCTAATTTGGCACTTTGTGTTGAGGTGAGTTTGGGGAGGGATATGCCTTCTAAATATGTGACTATCTCTGTTTCAGATTTTGCTATGCTGGATTGATATAGATTTTGGTACAGGTGTGTAAAAGTGTGTATAATTTCTTCTTGCGTGCAGAGGTTTTGTCCTGCAGAACTTATAACTGCGAAGATTGTTGAAGGGTGAGTTATGGAGGATTAGCTGAGCCAGTAGTTTAGCTGACTGGTTACCCAGCTCAAACGCTGTCTGTTTAAAAAAAACAGTTTCCTGTCTGCTTTATCCTTAAGTATTGTTAAATATTGTCTACCTGCTTGGAGCCAAGCATTCCTGTTAGCGTCTGTCGGATGGTGTATAAATTGCTGCTCTAGTGTGGCACACTGAGATTCCAACTCCATTTCTGAGCGTTTAGTATCTTTTTTAATGTAAGATATTCTAGGGCAGTGATGGCGAACCTTTTAGAGACCGAGTGCCCAAACTGCAACCCAAAACCCACATATTTATACAATGTAACCTGAATACTACTGTCCAATAGTATATCTTCCATGTACGATATCACTTACCTATAATAGCCTGCCTACATTCAGTGTGCTGCCTGTGCATCCTACGCTGATGAATGGCAGGAAAAGTCTAAGGCATATTGGTACACCATAGACTTTTTCTTGGGTGCGGGTGCCCACAGAGAGGGCTCTGAGTGCCACCTCTGGCACCCGTGCCATAGGTTCGCCACCACTGTTCTAGAGTGTAAGGACCCGCGAAGAAACGCTTTCAAGGTGTCCCATACAAGGGCCAGATTGTGCTCATCTACATGTGTTTCAAAAAACTCCTTTAGGTGATATGGAGTCCCGTCCGCTGCGCCCAATAGGTTCAGCCAGAACTGATGTATGTTCATTCTATACATCACTATGTATCAGAATGCCTAGTATCGGCGAGTGATCTGATATCCCCCTAGGTAAGTATGATACAGTGTGGAGATTTAAGATCACTGTCCCATTGACCAAGATATAGTCTATCCGGGTTAGGGAGTTGTGACCATCACTTTGGCATAAGTACACCCTATCTCTAGGAAATTTGGCTCTCCTAAGGTCAAACCATCTGAGTTCAGTTAGAAACATGTTAAGTCGCGAGGGACTCCCTGCACCTGTTGTATCCGCCGAATCTTGAAAGCGGTCTAAAGAAGGGTCTAACATCATATTTAGGTCTCCCATGCAGATTACTTTAGCATGTGGGAAGGTAGCTGCAAAGGTAGCCCCTAAATGTTAAATTACATAGAGCCGGGGGGAGGGTTATAAATTCCTAATAAAGTGTATTGTACATTGTCAATTAGAGAGGGAACAAAGACATATCTGCCTTCTGGATCAATAGTTAGGTATTTTACCTCCCAGCGTAATTGTTTGTATATTAACAGAGATACCCCTCTTGAAGAAGAGGTGTTATAAGAATGTGCGGCCCACTGTATCCAAGGCTTCTGTAGGACCCGAGAGGTGTTGGCGATAAGAGGTGTCTTTTGTAGACACAAAATTTGTGGGTTAGAGTTTCTAATAAAGGCAAGCACCATAGATCTCTTTTGTGGCGTACCCAGTCCTCTAACGTTCCACGATAAGATTTTTAACTCAGCCATGGAATCCAGGGCAGACATGCCTTATCAGGAGTGGAACATATTGCAGTGGGTGTTTTGATATGCAACAGGGCTACACGAATAACTGTAACTAACTGATAAAACATAAGTGTCATAAAACCAGAAAAACAACAACCTAAATTTCCTAACGGTATGCTTTCTGTAAGTGTCGTTTTAGGTCTGGAGTGTCTTCCTAATCCAGACTATAGGCCAGTAAGACCAGGATGCCTCTGCCTACGATGGTGAGTGGCAGAAGCATGCCGGCTGCGGCTACAGAAATGTTATATCCATTTAAGTAAATATGTGTAAGTATTAGGGCCCTATATCATTAACCAGTGTAGGAGAGTACCTGGGGTGGTGGTAAACGGGAGGTACGTGCCAGCGGGGGTCCTGGCCCCGCTGGAGTAAGAGCCGGAAAAGTGCATTTTGCAGCGGTTACGCTGTTAACAACGGATCCGGGCCGGCTCTTATTGGGAGCAGGCAGATATGCGGGCGGGTGCCTGTCTCCCCACGGTCCAGGCCAGGTTTTGCAGGGAAGGGTTAAAACCTGACCAGCAACAAGGGTGTGGTGCACAGTGTGGAGCTTCTGTGTTCTCTGGCTGTGAGAGGGAGGAGTGGAGGTGAGCTGGGCTGCGTGCTGAGGCCTGTAAAGGAGTGTGCAGGGACCCGCAGCTGAATCGAGGAGGGATCCATGTCCTGTGGCTAGGAGCCGGACCCATGGCCTTACTTCCCCAAGGAGAAAAGGTGACATTACTCCTGGCTTTAAATAGACTTTGCTTTATGTGACTGAAACAGGCCTCAAGCAGCCTGCAGCAGGGACTTGCTGTGTTTGAACTATTATTTTGCTGTGTGTGACCACCCTCCCTACGAACTGCACCGTCTTTCACAAATATGCACCGTGTGAATAAACAAAGCATTGTGTTTTACACTAAGACCGGTCTGTGATGCCTCTATACTGCACTCGCTACCACTGCCTACCAGAGCGGATCCCCACAATTGGTGGCTTCAGCGGGCAAACAGCAGTGAGGCCGAAAAATTGTGTTGTTTGAACTGTACATCATATATTAAGCCGGCAAGTTTTGTGGCTCCAGATAAGATGGAGGAAGCCATTAGACACTTGGTGCAAAGTAATGAGGAGGCTACCCGGAGACATGAGGAAGCCCTGAGAGACCAGCGGCAGTTAAATAGTCTACTGGCCCAGCAACTGGCGACTATGCAGGAATCCATGCGTGTGTTACAACAACAAGCCGTCCCAGGGGGAACCGCAGTCCTACCTGCTGCCCGGGATAAGGTGCGCTCAGCGTTAAGAAAGATGGGCCCCGAGGATGATATCGAGGCGTTCCTGATGGTCTTCGAACGCACTGCGGAACAGGAAAGGTTACCTGCAGAACAGTGGGCCGAAGTAGTAGCACCATTTTTAGTGGGAGACGCACAAAAGGCCTACTTCGACCTCAGTCAGGAGGAAGCCAAGAGCTATAAGAGGCTGAAGGGGGAGGTGTTGGCTCGTCTTGGGGTTAATACCTATGTGCGTGCACATCGAGTCTACCAGTGGGCCTTCTCTGAGTCCCGGCCTGCTCGGTCCCAGGCCTATGACCTGTTACACCTAGTAAGAAAATGGCTGCAGCCTGAGACATTGAGCCCCTCGCAGATGGTGGAACGGGTGGTGGTCGATCGCCCTGCCAAGGGCCATACAGCGCTGGGTTGGTCAGGGAGACCCCGGCAACCTGGATCAGTTAGTAAGCCTAGTCGAGAGGTATGTGGCGACCCAGGACTTGGTGCGGGACTCAACGCAGGTACGGGAATCCCGTCAGGCTCCCTCTCAGGCTAGGGATCCGGAAAAAGGGACCCAACCACAAAGGGGGGGGAAGGCTAGTCCTACTCCAGGGAAGAGAGACCGGGGAGGGACCACGGGGATTCAATGTTGGCACTGCCACGGCCTGGGACATAGGGCAGCAAACTGTCCTCAAACACCTGAACCCATGGACTGCGGGTTCGCTTGCCGGTCCTCTTTCTTTGCCCGGCCTGTATGTACCGCAGATGCCCGGCCGGACGCCGATATGCCACCTCTGTGCCAAGTCTTGATCGATGGGCATCCGATTAATGCTTTGCTGGACTCTGGGAGCCTGGTAACCCTAGTGCATGAGTCCTTAGTGTCTGAGACACTCCCAGAGAAGCAAACCCTGTCCATTGTCTGTATCCATGGGGATCGCCAGGAGTACCCCACTGCCAGGGTTACCATGTCCGTGTTGGGCAAAGAGGTGCAGCATGTCGTCGGAGTGGGACGCCAAATCCCTTATGCCGCCATACTGGGAAGGGATTTTCCTTTATTCTGGACTCTATGGAAGAGCGATATGCCTTCCCTTAGGGACAGACGACAATCTGGCCCAGTGCCCGAGGATCCCGATGCGGGGATACCAGCCGTAGGGGTCACCACATCACCTGTAGAGTGTCATCCCGATAGGTTTCCCCTAGAGGTGTTGGCAGGCAAATCCGTGGAAACCCCGTCCATCCCGGACCTGGAGGTATCCCGTGACACGTTCGGGACCGCCCAGCTCCAGGATCCGACATTATTGCGGGCGAGGGAAGGGGTGACAGTGGTAAATGGGGTGGCTCAGCACCCAGGGGCCGACTCGGTGTTTCCCCATTTAGCTTTTAACCAAGACCTGCTGTATAGGGTGGACAAAGTGCGGCACGAGGTAGTGGAGCAGCTGGTGGTACCCCAGCCATACCGCCGTGTGGTACTGGACTTGGCCCACTCCCACGTGCTGGGAGGACACTTGGGCGTAAAAAAAAACCAAGAGCGGATTCTGCAAAGGTTCTATTGGCCAGGGGTTTATGAGGAGGTCATAACCTCTATTGTCCAGTGTGTCAGATGACGAGCCCCCAACCCCACTATCGCAGTCCCCTAGTACCCATGCCCATCATTGAGGTCCCCTTCGAAAGAATAGGGATGGATCTGGTAGGCCCCATAAACAAGTCGGCCAGAGGGCACCAGCATATCTTGGTGGTCTTAGACTATGCCACCAGATATCCTGAAGCGATCCCACTACGTCATACTTCAGCTAAGCTCATAGCTAAAGAACTCATGGGCATGTTCGCAAGAGTGGGGATTCCAAAAGAGATCCTGACCGACCAGGGGACACCCTTCATGTCTAAGGTGACGAGGGAGCTCTGCAAGCTTTTAGGGGTTAAACGGTTACACACGTCCGTATACCATCCTCAAACCGACGGACTAGTGGAGCGCTTTAACAAAACCCTAAAAACTATGCTTAAAAGAACCGTAGCCAAAGACGGAAAGGATTGGGACTTGTTGCTGCCGTACATATTGTTCGCAGTGCGAGAAGTGCCCCAGGCCTCTACGGGATTCTCGCCCTTCGAGCTATTGTACGGTCGACGGCCAAGAGGGTTGCTGGACATCGCTAAAGAGGCGTGGGAGCAACAGCCCACCCCACACAAGAGTATTATAGAGCATATAGAAAAGATGCAGGACCGTATCGAGACAGTCCTACCAATCGTCCGGGAACACATGGAGGCCGCCCAACTGGCACAGAGCCGGGTATACAACCGGAGTGCCCAGGTCCGGACATTTAACCCGGGTGACCGGGTACTGGTGCTAGTCCCCACCATTGACAGTAAGTTTTTGGCACGGTGGCAAGGTCCCTACGAGGTGAAAGAGAAGGTAGGGCCAGTGAATTACAAGATATCCCAGCCAGGCCGGCGGAAGCCAGAACAGGTATATCATGTAAATTTACTGAAATCGTGGAGAGATAGGGAGTGTCTCATTGGGGACGGCCCAAGCACTGTCTTGTCTGCGGGGAAGATCCCAGCTCCACCCGAGGTCCCGGAGGGCACCTCCACGGTAAAGATAGCGGGTGGTCTGTCGACCAAACAAGCTCAGGAAGCCAAAGAGTTGGTGAGTCGAAATAGGGACGTGTTCTCTGAGCTTCCTGGTCGAACTTCGGTAGTCCGACATGACATCGTCACCGAGCCCCACGTCAGGGTACGGTTAAAGCCGTATCGTGTACCTGAGGCCCGGCGACAGGCCATTTCAGAAGAAGTAAGGTCGATGTTGAGGTTAGGGGTGATTGAGGAGTCAAGGAGCGAGTGGGCCAGCCCCATAGTCCTCATCCCAAAACCTGACGGTACTCTGCGCTTCTGCAATGACTTTAGAAAGCTCAACGAAGTGTCGAAATTCGATGCCTACCCCATGCCCCGGGTAGACGAGCTCATAGAACGGCTAGGGAAAGCTCGCTATTTCTCGGTCCTCGACCTCACAAAAGGATATTGGCAGGTGCCTCTCACGGAGGCGGCAAAGGAGAAGACTGCCTTTGTCACCCCCGAGGGGTTATTTCAGTACCAAGTTTTGCCCTTTGGCCTGCATGGCACTCCAGCCACCTTCCAGCGATTGATGGACGTCATACTACGGCCCCATCGTCCATATGCTTCGGCATATCTGGACGACATCATCGTGTTTAGCCAGGACTGGGAGAGTCACCTGCCCAAGGTACAGGCCGTAGTCGATTCACTTAGAAAAGCCGGACTGACGGCCAACCCAAAAAAATGTTCGATCGGGTTCGAGGAGGTCCGGTACCTGGGATACGTGATTGGGCGGGGAGTTGTCAAACCCCAGGTAGACAAGGTTGAGGCGATCAAGAGCTGGCCCAGACCTCTTACCACCAAGCAAGTACGTTCGTTCCTAGGGATGATAGGATATTACAGGCGCTTTATCCCCAACTTTGCCACAGTAGCGGCCCCATTGACAAGACTTTTAAAGGGGAGGAAGACTGTGATGGTCCGCTGGGATGAGCAGGCGGAAGAGGCGTTCTCCCGTTTGAAGTCGGCTCTGTGTGGGTCCCCGGTTTTGGTGACACCAGACTTCACACGGGAATTTGTCGTTCAGACGGACGCCTCTGGAGTGGGCCTAGGGGCAGTACTCTCTCAGGAAATCAGTGGGGAGGAACACCCTGTTGTCTTCCTGAGTCGCAAACTCACCCCAGCGGAAACCAGGTACAGCGTGATAGAGAGAGAATGCCTGGCCATTAAGTGGGCCCTCGAGTCCCTTAGGTACTATCTGTTAGGGAGAAGGTTCCGTCTGGTGACCGACCATTCCCCTCTTCAGTGGATGAGCCGGGCCAAGGAGGGGAGTGCCCGGGTCACCAGGTGGTTCTTATCCCTCCAGAATTTTAAGTTCAGTGTCGAACACAGGGCAGGCCGCTTACAGGGGAATGCCGATGCCCTGTCCCGGGTACACTGTTGTACGTGTGTCCAACCGCTCAGGATTGCACAGGGTGTGCAACCCTTCAGGGTTGAACAAAGGGGGGGGATATGTAGGAGAGTACCTGGGGTGGTGGTAAACGGGAGGTACGTGCCAGCGGGGGTCCTGGCCCCGCTGGAGTAAGAGCCGGAAAAGTGCATTTTGCAGCGGTTACGCTGTTAACAACGGATCCGGGCCGGCTCTTATTGGGAGCAGGCAGATATGCGGGCGGGTGCCTGTCTCCCCACGGTCCAGGCCAGGTTTTGCAGGGAAGGGTTAAAACCTGACCAGCAACAAGGGTGTGGTGCACAGTGTGGAGCTTCTGTGTTCTCTGGCTGTGAGAGGGAGGAGTGGAGGTGAGCTGGGCTGCGTGCTGAGGCCTGTAAAGGAGTGTGCAGGGACCCGCAGCTGAATCGAGGAGGGATCCATGTCCTGTGGCTAGGAGCCGGACCCATGGCCTTACTTCCCCAAGGAGAAAAGGTGACATTACTCCTGGCTTTAAATAGACTTTGCTTTATGTGACTGAAACAGGCCTCAAGCAGCCTACAGCAGGGACTTGCTGTGTTTGAACTATTATTTTGCTGTGTGTGACCACCCTCCCTACGAACTGCACCGTCTTTCACAAATATGCACCGTGTGAATAAACAAAGCATTGTGTTTTACACTAAGACCGGTCTGTGATGCCTCTATACTGCACTCGCTACCACTGCCTACCAGAGCGGATCCCCACACCAGATATAATCAAGAAGTTGTGGTTAAGTATAACTAAGACATAGCAAATAAACCAAACCAGTCTATTAGTGTCATCTGGTACCGGTCCCCAAAAAGACCTAGAGTCTCAGTGTCTTGGAGATCTTCGCCTTAGGGCCAGCCATTCGGTTACTTCTCCAGGAGAGGTAAAGGAGACCGCTCTGTTGCAGTCCACCACTCTGAGTCTTGCAGGATATCCCAAAGGAGTACAGGATGTTGGCCTCTCTCAGGCGTCTCTTGACATCCATAAAAGTGGCACGTTGTTTCTGTAATTCCATGGAAAAATCTGGGAAGATAGAAACCCTGGTGTTGTTGTATTTAATTTCTTGCCGTCTTCTGTCAAGGGCCAGTATCTTGTTCCTATCTTTGCAATTGAGAAATCTTGCAAGCATGCCCCAAATGGGGAGGCTTTCCTGGTACTCTGTGAGCCCTTTCTACCGCATATGCCGGAGAGAAGTTTGAATTTGGAAAAACTTATTTCATTCATTTCTCTATAAACTTATCCAGTGCGCGGCCCTCTGCTCTTTCCGGCAAACCGATAATTCTGATGTTATTTCTCCGGAGCCTATTTTCCAGGTCGTCTGCTTTTTGCTTCCAGAGCTTCGCTTTGGTATTAAAATAAGATATGGATCTGGGAACATTGGCAGTTGCGTCTACTATACGTGATATACACTCCTCAGTGTGTTAGACTCTTTCTCGCAGGTTATGCAGGTCTTGGCCCAATAGTCCCAAGTCAATCTTGACTTCTTCCAATTTCCCTGTGAGTGATGTCTTACATGCGGTAATGGCTCCCAGGACCTGAGCTGATACTTGTTTAAGAGTGAGCCCTTCATGGTCCTCCTCAGAGGCAGCTATCTGGACTGATGGATCTGATGCTGTACCTGCTCTGGTCGTGCACATTCCTTTGCGGGAGTTTATGACTGCACGCCCTCATCTGGTTGTCTAGCGAATTCGCGCAATTTTTCGGCGGCGATCTGTGTTTTTTGCAGCCTCATTGTTATATCAGAATAGTAGCCTGTATGTGCAGCGTCCCACTCAGGACACGTGGGAACTGCAAAATTACTTAAAAACTGCATTACTGTGTTGCATGTCATTCTGCATTACATCACCTGTTGTATCCCTGTTCATAGGCTGGTTAGGTGTGTTTTATACATCCCACCACTAGAGGGGGATAGCACTCAGTCTATATAAATACCTTAGTCAGGCCTAGTGTGGGTTGTTGTTGGTGGGAGTTGCTGTTGTGGTTGCTAGTAAAGAGGATTCAGTTCAGTTGAGACTCCACATCACAGAGTAGTGAGTGAAGTCAGAAGCAGCAATGTGGTAGTGCCAAGGTATGAGGAGCAGGAGAGCGTTTTCCTCCTGTGGTCCTCTTAGTTCCTTTCATCCTACAACCAGAGGATAGAGTTGTGTCCCTGGAAGAACACCAAGCAGAGAGACATCGGTGATAACAGCCACTACCTTAATGGGCACCTTTCACATGGTGGAGGACAATCTAGCTACAGGCAGCCTCACCATAAAGTTTAGAAGACAGATTAGCTACCTGTTCAAGAGCTTGGAAGATACAGAAATGATAGGACTAAGCATACCCGAAAAGAGTACTACTGAACCACAGCCTGAGTCAGAACCTAGCCAAACCTATTAACAGTGGATCAACAGAATTCCTCTAAATATCAAGAGACTGTATTCTGTCTGGATGTATATGCTGCAACTAAAACCAGCTACAGTAAAAGTTGTGAGTTGTATCCTACCACTGTCTACCTCATTCTTCAATACCACCACTACAACTGGTTGTACCACCATAAACGGTACTGGTGTCACGACAAATACCACCAAGGGACCCAGCCGCCACAAGCACCCTAAACACCGCTGTCATCAAGGGCACCTCAACCTCCATCTAGGCTGGTGCTTCCCTACCACAGAGTGTGCCCCGGAGGATTTCATGCTGTCTTTCTCATCACTGTGCTGCCGGCCCAGGGAGACTTTCTGATAACTGTGAGTAAACCGATGAACTGTACTATTACTGGTCCTCATCGGCCCACCGTGCACCTCACGTGTCGCCCCTGCGGTTCTGGCATGCCATATATGTAATATGAAACGCTGATTCCAGGGCACTGGGAAGTGCAGTATACTTTCTTGTATATCAAATCCGCTGTTAAAGCCAGGGGATCTTTCTTAGAGTTATCGTATACTCCTATCGGTCAGGGAGTGGACAGTCTGTAAGATTAGGCAGTCTGCTATAGCTTCTGTATTGTGTGAGGTAGGGGATGTTGCATGCGCTGCTGAGGCCAGAGTCTGCCTCCACCTGGGTTTTCCCTCTCCTCTCCAGCACCACAGAGGTGCCTCCAAGATGGCCAACTGGCAGGAAGCTGAGGGTGCCCGCGTGTGTGGCCGGGCTCTCTCTCTCATCTTTAGCTGCAGGTCTCCTGCCCACCGTCTCTGCTCACCTCCCTTCACTTCCCCTTGCTTTCTCCTCACAGGGTCTGCTGCGCCGAGCGCACAGCAAGTCTTCCGTCTCTGTCTCTCACGTGGTCCACTCGTCTCAGCTGCAGTGCGGCTTCCTCCATGCACTCTGCAGGGTGAGTCCACTATGCGCCGATTCTTATCTGCTGCAGGGCTCAGCAAGGAGTTTATATAAGCTTTTAATGGATTTTAAAAGTCAGCAGGATTTATCCCGGTCTGTAGATCCAGCCGCGGAGTTACTCTCACATGCGTCCAGCCATCTTGGCTGTTGGCCACGCCCCCCAATACCCCCATTTTTGAGAACCTTTGGAACGCTCTGAACGCTCTACATGCACATTTAAGCAATGGGTGCACGTTTTATAGGGAAGTATTTTAAAGCTGCAAACAAAAAAAGCTATATCTGAAAATGCACATAAACGCTCACATTTAGAGGGGACCCATATGTTTTGCAGACTTTCCTTAGTTTATTTTTGTTAGTTTTATAACTGAAATGTATTCCACAGTACTGTACGAAGATTGTTAATATACACATAATATACACAATACACACATATTATACACAATATACACAAAAAAACTTTTTATATATGATTTTGCAATATACTCTCATATTATTTCTGTGTGCTGCCAGGATGGTGTTTTCCTCTGCCACCTTTCCTTTTAATGTGACATTTGTTTTATATATTTTGTGACTAATAAAATACTATATTTTTTATGCATACTTTTTGAGCTCCATTATTTGTTTAAGTATTTTCCTCTGCCTGGGAGCTTGTACCAGGATATTTCGGAGCTGACCCCCTTATTCAGCCACAATACTTATTGGTATACTACGGGTTAAGTTTTGGTATGTGGGTCGCTCTTGGTCTTCTATCTGCATTATTATGGTGCAGAGTGCAGAGGTCTAATGTACCTAACTCAGACATACACTTATTTGTCAAGGTTTGGTGGCTCACTCACTGATTACAAATGGAATAGGTGCACTGCCACACAGCACTCCCTGTTGCTGTTAAATTGCAAATGAAAAAAGAGGGGTTGAGCGTCACTCAATATCTGGCGTCAATTAGACAAAGATAGAAAACAATGTCCAAATATTATTTAATCACGCTTGCAACATGTTGTATACAATAACAATTGAAATAACTCAAAATGGATAAAAATCTCTAAAAAACACACATATAGCCTATTAGCACCACTATATTGGACTCTGAGTTGAGTCTCTAGTGTCCATATTGTTTCAATGTCCGTGATAGATTATATGGTAATCACCAAGGTAAAGCCAAAAAAAAAGTTCGTATTCGTTTGTAGTACTTTGCATTAATTGTAAATGTACTTTACCGCTCCCGTCGGCCGTGCGACTGCTTTGCTGTGAGCTGCAAGGACCTGTGGATGCGGTCTCGTCTATCAGGAATTCCCCGTATTGCTGGATGTTGCTTTACAGCTTACTCTGACCTTCCAGGACCTGACCGTGGCGTCCCACGTGGTTTTGCCGGATGGTCAGGTGACTTCCAATTCCAGACGGGGTTTTCAAACCTTGTATAGCTTCCAATTGCGGTCTTGCAACCTTTTACAGCTTCCAATTGCGGTTATAAATATCTTCCTTATGTCGTCCCACACTGTCTGCCGACCATACGCGTTTCGGGATACAGCCCCTTCCTCAGTGGTACAGACAGTGGGATTTAGGTGTCCTTTTTATATTATCTTTAATTGATGAAATGCATGCTGGGACAGTGGGGGACTTGGAAGACCGGGTTGTGGATTTTTGATTAATAGCGGTCCATTCGGGATCATTTGGGTATATGTTCATACAAAGAATTACCAATACCATATAAATATACATATATATAATTACAATACGTCCTTCTGAAATGTGATGCTGTATGGATAAAAATAATTACATAAAACAATTGAAATCCATAAATTTAATAAATGTAATAGATATAAAATAGATGTATAGAAATATAAAAATATAATTTCAGAAAACCGCATGGACGCACCTGCGATTTTGATGCGTCTTCAATGCGCTTTCACCAGGAAACATTTTAAAAAAACAAATGTTTTTCATGCTTTTTTTAAATGTTTCCTGGTGAAAGCGCATTGAAGACGCATCAAAATCGCAGGTGCGTCCATGCGGTTTTCTGAAATTATATTTTTATATTTCTATACATCTATTTTATATCTATTACATTTATTAAATTTATGGATTTCAATTGTTTTATGTAATTATTTTTATCCATACAGCATCACATTTCAGAAGGACGTATTGTAATTATATATATGTATATTTATATGGTATTGGTAATTCTTTGTATGAACATATACCCAAATGATCCCAAATGGACCGCTATTAATCAAAAATCCACAACCCGGTCTTCCAAGTCCCCCACTGTCCCAGCATGCATTTCATCAATTAAAGATAATATAAAAAGGACACCTAATACCCACTGTCTGTACCACTGAGGAAGGGGCTGTATCCCGAAACGCGTATGGTCGGCAGACAGTGTGGGACGACATAAGGAAGATATTTATAACCGCAATTGGAAGCTGTAAAAGGTTGCAAGACCGCAATTGGAAGCTGTACAAGGTTTGAAAACCCCGCCTAGAATTGGAAGTCACCTGACCATCCGGCAAAACCACGTGGGACGCCACGGTCAGGTCCTGGAAGGTCAGAGTAAGCTGTAAAGCAACATCCAGCAATACGGGGAATTCCTGATAGACGAGATCGCATCCACAGGTCCTTGCAGCTCACAGCAAAGCAGTCGCACGGCCGACGGGAGCGGTAAAGAACATTTACAATTAATGCAAAGTACTACAAACGAATACGAACTTTTTTTTTGGCTTTACCTTGGTGATTACCATATAATCTATCACGGACATTGAAACAATATGGACACTAGAGACTCAACTCAGAGTCCAATATAGTGGTGCTAATAGGATATGTGTGTTTTTTAGAGATTTTTATCCATTTTGAGTTATTTCAATTGTTATTGTATACAACATGTTGCAAGCGTGATTAAATAATATTTGGACATTGTTTTCTATCTTTGTCTAATTGACGCCAGATATTGAGTGACGCCCAACCCCTCTTTTTTCAGACATACACTTACCTTTCGTCCTAACCAGCAGCATAAGTGGGGAGTTCTCCCCTTTGAAACTGGTAGGACAGGTGGAATTTTTATTGATAAAAATTTACTACCAAGTAGAGTTGAGCGGACACCTGGATGTTTGTGTTCGGCAGGTTCGGCCGAACTTGAAAAAAAAGTTCGGGTTCGGGACCCGAACTTTACCCGAACTTGAACCCGAACTCCATTGAAGTCAATGGGGACCCAAACTTTTGGCCAATAAAATGGCTCTAAAATAGCCCTGGAAAGAGCTAGAGGGCTGCAAAAGGCAGCAAAATGTGCTTAATGAATGCATGGTGAATTCTCTGCAAACAAATGTGGATAGGGAAATGAATAAAAAAAACATAAAAGACCTTAATAAAAATTAGGAATGATGTAGGAGGAAGAGTTTGAGGAGGCCGTGAATGGGTGGATGTGGCCGTGTAGGCTCACGTGGCGGTCTAGGTGGAAGCGGCGGCGAAGGAGGAATAGGTAGCCAACACAGATGTGTGTTATTTAGCATTTTTACATAGGGGTATCCCCCAAAATATTGGGACATATAAAAAAAAAGGAATAAGTGCACTTGAGTACAAGGATGGATGGTTGAGGCTGTTGGAACTGTCTATTCTGCACAAGGTACAGACAAGTCTTGTGGGATCCAGGCCTGGTTCATTTAAATGAACGTGAGCTTGTCCACGTTGGCTGTGGACAGGCAGCTGCGTCTGTCTGTAATGACGCCTCCTGCCGTGCTAAATACACGTTCAGAGAGTACACTGGCTGCAGGGCAGGCCAGCACCTCCAAGGCATACAGGGCAAGCTCTGGCCATGTGGACAATTTGGAGACCCAGAAGTTGAATGGGGCAGAACCATCAGTCAGTACGTGTAGGCTTGTGCACAGGTACTATTCCACCATGTTGTTCAAATGCTGCCTCCTGCTAACACGCTCCATATCAGCAGTTGGGGCCGGTTGTTGCGGCGAGGTGACAAAACTTTTACACATGTAGGCCATGCTAACCCGGCCTTCTGAGGTGCTTGCGCTGACACAGCTGCGTTATCGACCTCTTCCTCCTCCCCTGCCTTCGCCTTGTGCTTCCACTTGTCCCCCGGCGTCAGTCGGGAATGCTCTCAGGAGCACGTCTACCAGTGTGCGCCTGTAGTCGCTCATCTTCCGATCACGCTCCAGTGAGGGAATTAAGGACAGCACATTGTCTTTGTAACGGGGATGCAGCAGGGTGGCCACCCAGTAGTCAGCACACGTTAAAATGTGGGCAACTCTGCTGTCGTTGCGCAGGCACTGCAGCATGTAGTCGCTCATGTGTGCCAGGCTGCCCAGAGGTAAGGACAAGCTGTCCTCTGTGGGAGGCGTATCGTCTGCGTCCTCCGTATCCCCCCAGCCACGCACCAGTGATGGGCCCGAACTGCGTTGGATGCCACCCCACTGTGAACATGCTTCATCTCCATCCTCCTCCTCCTCATCCTCCTCCTCCTCGTCCTCCAGTAGTGGGCCCTGGCTGGCCAAATTTGTACCTGCCCTATGCTGTTGCAAAAAAATTCCCTCTGAGCCACTTCTAAAAGACTGGCCTGAAAGTGTTAGAGATGACCCCTCTTCCTCCTCCTCCATCTCGTCCTGGGCCACATCCTCTTCCATCATCGCCCTAAGTGTTTTCTCAATGAGACACAGAAGTGGTATTGTAATGCTGATAACGGCGTCATCGCCACTGGCCATGTTGGTGGAGTACTCGAAACAGCGCAACAGGGCACACAGGTCTCGCATGGAGGCCCAGTCATTGGTGGTGAAGTGGTGCTGTTCCGCAGTGTGACTCACCCGTGCGTGCTGCAGCTGAAACTCCACTATGGCCTGCTGCTGCTCGCACAGTCTCTCCAGCATGTGCAAGGTGGAGTTCCACCTGGTGGGCACGTCGCATATGAGGCGGTGAGCGGGAAGGCCAAAGTTATGCTGTAGAGCAGACAGCCCAGCGGCGGCAGGATGAGAACGCCGGAAGCGCGCACAGACGGCCCGCACTTTATGCAGCAGCTCTGACATGTCGGGGTAGTTATGAATGAATTTCTGCACCACCAAATTCAGCACATGCGCCAGGCACGGAATGTGCGTCAAACCGGCTAGTCCCAGAGCTGCAACGAGATTTCGCCCATTATCGCACACCACCAGGCCAGGCTTGAGGCTGACTGGCAGCAACCACTTGTCGGTCTGTTGTTCTATACCTCGCCACAACTCCTGCGCGGTGTGGGGCCTGTCCCCCAAACACATCAGTTTCATAACGGCCTGCTGACGTTTACCCCTGGCTGTGCTGAAGTCTGTGGTGAAGGTCTGTCGCTGACCGGATGAGGAGGTGGTAGAAGAGGAGGAGGAAGCCGAGTAGAAAGAGGAGGCAACAGGAGGCAAAGAATGATGCCCTGCGATCCTTGGCGGCGGAAGGACGTGCGCCAAACAGCTCTCCGTAGGGCCCAGCCGCCACTACATTTACCCAGTGTGCAGTTAGGGAGATATAGCGTCCCTGGCCGTGCTTACTGGTCCACGTATCTGT
The DNA here is from genome assembly GCF_905171765.1 of Bufo bufo. Classification (NCBI taxonomy): domain Eukaryota; kingdom Metazoa; phylum Chordata; class Amphibia; order Anura; family Bufonidae; genus Bufo; species Bufo bufo. The sequence continues at coordinate 362,510,105 of NC_053391.1, read as the reverse complement.
GGTTAGGTGGACCTTGCCACAGATGGAGTTGAGCAGTGCACACCTGATTTTATCCTATACTTGGTTGTGCAGGGAGGGCACGGCTCTCCTGGAGAAGTAGAGGCGGCTGAAAACGACGTACTGTGGGACAGCAAGCGACATGAGCTGTTTGAAGCTGTCCGTCTCCACCAGCCTGAATGACAGCATTTCAAAGGCCAGTAGTTTAGAAATGCTGGCATTCAGGGCCAGGGATCGAGGGTGGCTAGGTGGGAATTTATGCTTTCTCTCCTAGGTTTGTGAGATGGAGAGCTGAACGCTTCCGTGTGACATGGTGGAGATGCTTGGTGACGGAGGTGGTGGTGTTGGTGGCACATCCTCTGTTTGCTGGGCGGCAGGTGCGAACGTTCCTCCAGAGGGGGATGAAGAGGCCGAGGCAGCAGCAGAAGAGGGAGCAGGAGGGGCCTGAGCCCTTTCTTGGTTTTGAAGGTGCTTACTCCACTGCAGCCCTTGTCTCGCATGTAGATGCCTGGTCATGCAGGTTGTGCTAAGGTTCAGAACGTTAATGCCTCGCTTCAGGCTCTGATGGCACAGCATGCAAACCACTCACGCCTTGTCGTCAGCACATTGTGTGAAGAAGTGCCATGCCAGGGAACTCCTTGAAGCTGCCTTTGGTGTGCTCGGTCCCTGGTGACGGTGGCCAGTAGCAGGCGAACTGTTTTGGCGACAGGTGCTCTGCTTTTGCACCCTGCTCCCTCTTTTGCTACGCTGTTGGCTCGGTCTCACAACTGCCTCTTCCTCTGAACTCTGAAAGTCAGTGGCACGACCTTCATTCCATGTGGGTTCTAGGACCTCATCGTCCCCTGCATCGTCTTCCACCCAGTCTTCCTACCTGACCTCCTTTTCGGTCTGCACACTGCAGAAAGACCCAGCAGTTGGCACCTGTGTTTCGTCATCATCAGAGACGTGCTGAGGTGGTATTCCCATGTCCTCATCAGGAAACATAAGTGGTTGTGCGTCAGTGCATTCTATGTCTTCCACCCCTGGGGAAGGGCTAGGTGGATGCCCTTGGGAAACCCTGCCAGCAGAGTCTTCAAACATCATAAGAGACTGCTGCATGACTTGAGGCTCAGACTGGTTCCCCGATATGCACGAGGGTGATGTGACAGACTGATGGGCATGGGTTTCAGGCGCCACCTGTGCGCTTTCTTCAGAAGACTGGGTGGGAGATAATGTGAACGTGCTGGATCCACTCTCGGCCACCCAATTGACTAGCGCCTGTACTTGCTTAGGCCTTACCATCCTTAGAACGGCATTAGGCCCGACCAAATATCGCTGTAGATTCTGGCGGCTACTGGGACCTGAGGTAGTAGGTTCAGTTGGACGTGTAGCTGTGGCAGAACGGCCACGTCCTCTCCCTGCACCAGAGACTCCACCAACACCACCACCACGACCATGACCGCGTCCCTTATTAGATGTTTGCCTCATAGTTAGCGTTCACCAAGCAAAGTAAAAAGTGGTTAAGTCTGTTAAAAATAATGTAGGGTATTGCACTCAAATTTTTTTTCTGTCTGATGCCTCCACGCAGCACCTTAAGTTAGCCGCTAAAGGCATGGCTCTCTCTTCCGCCAATGGTTGGCCCCTATGGCTTCTTCCCTGGGTTGCCGATAACGCCTCCAAGTTTAATCTTTGTGGCTTACCATATGAACCAGAAAGACTCTTTTGTTCTGAGTTGGATAAATTAATGGAGAGCCTTGCAGACAAAAAGGGGAAGTCCCTCCCCCAACAATCCTTTTGTGGCCGGAGTAGGGCCAGAAGTTCAACAACCCAGAGCTCCTCCAGATCCCAGAGACGCCAAGAATCATCCAGACGTGGAAGGGGTCGAGGTCGTGGAAAAGACTGTAAAGCGGACCTATGATTCTCCCGCTTACCCTACACTATCCCCTTCAGGCCGTCTGTGCGATGCTCAAAGTTTCAGTTCTCCTCCGATTGGAGGCGGCCTAGGTTTATTTCAGCAGGCCTGGCTGCAGGACATTCCAGACCAGTGGGTCCTAGATAAAATTATGTTTTGGTACAAGATAGATTTTCTGTCTGTCCCCCCCGAGAAAAGTTTGTTCTGACCAAAACCATAACCCAGGTCAAACAGTCGATCTTAGAGGACTCTGTCCTCCTTTATGTACAGAAGAGGGCCCTAGAGGAGGTCCCTACTCACAAACAAGGGCTGGGAGTATACTCCCCCATTTTTCTAGTCCGAAGCCGTCGGGCGATTGGCGCTGATTATAGACCTGCGTTACCTAAATCGGTTCATAAGACAAAAGCACTTCAGAATGGAGAACATTCGATCACTAATCAGTATCCTAAATCCAGGGGACCTAATGATCACCATAGATCTGAAGGATGCATACCTTCACATCCCCATTAATCCAGATCACAGGAGGTTTTTAAGAGTTGCAGTCTCCATAAGAGGGGTGGTAAAACATTACCAGTTTGCTGTGCTGCCCTTTGGCATTTCTTCCGCTCCCCACACCTTCACCAAGGTTGTGGCCCCGGTTGTCACCCAACTCAGGCTTCAAGGGCTAGAGATCGTGCCATACCTAGACGACTGGCTTCTAAAAGCCGCTACTCTAGATGTTCTTTTATCTCATCTTCATCTGGTTCTTCAGTCTTTCCAGCGCTTGGGCTGGCTCATAAATTGGGAAAAATCTGAGATCCTTCCATCTACCTCCAGCATGTTCCTGGGTTTTATTGTGGACTCCAAACGGATGACTCTCTCTCTCCAGAGAGGAAGGATCGAGTGATAAGAGCCGTGCAGTTCCCCATGGTACCTCGGCGGGTGTCCATCAGAACCTCATGAAGATGTTAGGCCACATGTCAGCATCTGCGGAAGCAGTTCCTTGGGCCCTATGGCATCTACGTCCACTTCAGGAAGAAGTGTTAGCAGTCTGGAATCGCAACCCCAAGGGGTTGGACAAGACTCACTCCCTGTCAGCCGAAGTCCGTTCCTCCCTCAGATGGTGGAGGAACCTATCAGATGGGAGGTCCTTGACTCAATCTCGTTGGATCACGTTGACCACAGACGCCTCCCTTCTAGGTTGGGGAGCCCATCTGGAAGAGAATCCAGTACAAGGTACATGGAGTTGTTAAAGATGTGTGAATTTTATTCTATATTTTGTATATCTAGGACTGTAATGAGTTAAACTTTTTCTTCTCCAAGTGCCTCCCTCCCACCCCTCTCTTTGTTTCAAGACTGTAGAAGAGGGGGGGGGGGGGCAAAGTGCTGCGGGCAGTGTCTGATTTCTCATCTTTATACAGGTGTCCCATAGAGTGTGGTGGAGATACGTAAGCCAATCATATGGCTTGATGATATATATTATTCACTGCCTATAGAGAAGCACCTCTTTGAAGTGTCACATATGACGTATGCAGCATTATTGTTAGATTGTCAGCCATTACAAAATGGCGATGGTAACGAGATATTTACATTAGTTCACATTCCAAAGTGGTATTCACTGCGCAAATGCCAGGGTATTATCGCCTCTCTCTTATCTCTTCTTCCTTTTTGACCAATGAAACAATGTTTAAGCCTCAGTGAGGACTGCCCTCTTCTGAAGATGTATAATACGGCTTACCTGATTTAAATAAAGTTAGAGATTGCTTTGACCAACTTCTGTGTCAGTGTTCAGTCTCTCAGCCACGCGTGGATATTAACCCCTGGGGGGGTACATTGATCCGGAACACCAGAGTGTATCTAAAATGCCCTAATTTAGGGCTGCTTTAACAGAGTCTTCAGGAGAGGCTTCTCTTGTCCAATCTGAGAGAATTGACAGCAGTACGTCTTGCTCTCTATCATTTTGCTCCTCTTATCCGTGGGAAAGTGGTTAGAGTCCGCTCGGACAGTACGACCGTAGTCGCTTACATCAACAGACAGGGGGGCACAAGATCTCAACCTCTCCTTCAGGAAGTTGGTCTAATTCTTTCTTGGGCAGAAACCAGTCTATGCCACCTTTTGGCTGTTCACATCAGAGGGAATCTCAACATAGTTGCAGATCGGCTGAGTCGGGGTCTGCCATTTCCAGGTGAATGGTCACTGAACAGAGACGTCTTCACCCAGATCACTCTCCGGTAGGGTACGCCAGAGATCGACTTGATGGCGACCCGGTTGCATGCTAAGGTGGACAGATTCTGCTCCCTCTACAAGGAGGACAATCCTCTGGCGATAGACGCTCTGTCCATAACATGGAGGTTCAGGCTGGCTTACATATTCCCTCCAATTTCCACGATACCAAGGGTATTGACAAAAATCAAACAAGACCAGACCCTGGTCATTGCGATAATACCATTCTGGCCGAAGAGGTCTTGGTTCACCCATTTAATGAAGATGAGTCAGGGCATATATTGGAGACTCCAACTAACGCAGGACCTAGTGTATCAGGACACAGGTCCCTGAGGAGACTCAATCTGACAGCCTGGAGATTGACAGGTCCCTACTAGAAGCTAGAGGGCTTTCTGCGGAGGTCATGAGAACCATTTCACACTCCAGGACGTAGTCTACAAACAAAGCCTACTCTAGGATATACAAAATCTTCCTCCAGTGGTGTGCTGTTAAAGAGGTAGTACCCTCAAATCCTCCTCTTTCAGCTATTTTACAGTTTCTGCAGGACGGCCTGGACAAGGGTCTAAGCCCGTCAATGCTCAGAGTTCATACCAGTGCTCTTTCTGCCTTTTTAGGCAGACCTTTAGCTCAAGACCCCCTACTCACGAGGTTCCTCAAAGGAGCTTAAATATTAAAACCTAGAATCCTGAGACCTATCCTTGAAAGGGATTTATCTGTTGTTCTGAAGGGGTTATCCTCTCCCCCTTTGAACCCTAGGAAAATATAGACCTTAGATTTTTATCTTTAAAGGTCACATTCCTATTGGCCATAACTTCGGCCAAGAGGATTGGAGAACTTAAGGCATTGGCTGCCGCTGAGACTTACACCCTCTTCCTCCAGGACAGAGTCCTGTTGAAGTTTCTACCGACCTTTGCCCCAAGGTGCCATCATTCAGGAATACTAATGAGACCATCACCTTACCGGTTTTATGTCCCTCTCCCTCATCTCCGGAGGAGGAAGCCCTCCATTCCTTGGACATTTCAAGAAATCTCAGAATCTACCTGAACAGAACTGTGGACTTCAGAAGATCCAAACACCTCCTGCTGTCCATTTCAGGGAAAAGAAAAGGTCTAAAAGACTTTAAACCCTCTTTGAGTAGATGGGTAAAAAAGGCAATCCATGAAGCCTTTCTAGCTCAGGGGTTGGCTCCTCCATCTTTTGTCACTGCCCATCTACTTTGTATGTGGAGAAAAGTTTGGTTACGCTAGAACAAATCTGAGCTGCAGCTTCTTGGAGCTCCCACAGCACCTTTATTAAGCATTACCGCCTAGATTTTAGGTGCTCTGAGCGAGTTGCGTTTGGACGTACCATTCTGAATGCCGCCCTCTCCTAAAAAAAAAGGGAAAAAAAAGAAAGCTCCCAATTTGTCTGTTTTGCTCCTTGCTAGGTCCCCACTTGTGCTGCTGGTTAGGATGAAAGGGAAGCGTTAATTTTAACGTAAATTTGTTTTCCCTTAGTCCTAACAGCAGCACACAAATTTCCCACCCAGTTTTTGTGTACTTGGTGATAAAGCACTGGCAGAAGGGCGGGCATCCCTTTATAGGGGTGGATTAATTGTTTAATTAGCTTGGTAGTACATTTTTATCAATAAAAATTCCACCTGTCCTACCAGTTTCTCAGGGGAGAATTTCCCACTTGTGCTGCTGTTGGGACTAAGGGAAAACAAATTTATGTTAAAATTAATGCAAATTGCCCTGGAGACTGCATGCTGCCAGAATTTAAAGTTCTAAACATAAACATAATTTAGAATTTTTCCCCATCTATGAATAGTAAAAGGGGTAATAAGAAAGTTTTGTAGTATATCTTGTTACAGATAAAGGTCTCTTTCTCTATTTATTAGACTCATCGGCAGGTGGAGAAGAAGGAGGAAGCAGTTGCAAAGAGACGCAGTTGACTATTGGCTAACATTGTACCAGACTTTTTCCTTTTTCTTTTGACCAAAGAGACACAGACATGCAGAGATTCTTCTGCTGCATCTACTTGGATACCCTGAATGTTATAGTCGCAGAACATTGTTCATTACTGCTGTAAAATATCCTCCATGCTGCTCTGCATCTTAGGTTATTTTACAGAGATAGAGATGCAAGATTCTCTCTGCTCTATGTGCTGTGTATGGGAGACATCACAACAGTTAGTCTGCAACCACTCTGGGCTGAGTTCAGGGGAAAATTATAATTAGATATGAAGCCTACAGAGGGGAAAATGGCTTATAAATTCAGGATACAAGTCATATAATAGCCAGAAATAGTTATTTCTCATGTACAGACACGATAACTTAATCTAAAAAGTTACTTGAAATGACAGAGGCACTTTAAGTCTATGCCCATGTAGGAGAAAAACTGTGTACTATAAAAAATAAATTCAGAAATAAACACCTAATTTTAGACCAAAGAAACTGTAAACCACTAGTCTAGATGCTTAATCCCTTAACACTATTGATGTAAATGTGCCACCCTTGTGATACTGCAATCAATACCAATTGCAGCATCACAAGGGATAGGGGGAGGTACAGTATCTTTACCAGTTGATTGTCAACCCCAGATATTGTTGAGAATGATAGTTTTAAGGGACAACCCTGGGCCTAACAAAGGGACCCAAAGATACCCTAAAGCTTTTGTTTGTACCCTAAAGTATGCTCCAGCAGCTGTGTGTGTATTTTAAATGGTCTACCAAAATGTTTGGTGAATTAGGAGGAAAAACACAACGGCAGAAAAATATTTTTTGCCCATTGCACTTTAAGGGGTTGTTCAAGATCAACCTGGTCACACTGTTCCCATTTCCATTTTTGTCTCCACTTCGTGTTCCTGCTGGACCAGAAGTGTGACATGCTGTCTTCATACATATCACTATTGCCAGCCAATCAATGAACTGAACAGTGATGTGGCAGGAATGTCACATGCCCACTGAGAATGCACACCTGGACTAGAAGTGGTTCGGATAGGAGTTGGGGCTTATGAGGCAAGTCGTTTTTTTTATATCATGACCAGACCCCTGAAAATGTTTTTTAGGTCTCATACAACCTCTTTAAAGTACAATAAAGGGGGCAGACTGGGAACTTAAAGTAGCCCTGGAAAGAATCTAAAAGTGGCTCTATGTTGTAGCCGGTCTAAATTGACAGAAGGCAAGAGCAAAACAAGTAGGCAGGGACAAAAAAAGTAGACGGGCCATAATACCATAGTGCACCACAAAATACCACCCCATCAAAACCAAATACCACAGTGTAGCACAAAATTACCATCCTGAGGATGGAGATACAGTTGAATGCACCTACAGCCACTGGCCTAAACACAGTAGCACCAAGCTTCATCACAGTGTAACAACTGTAATTGCTGCAATAAGGAGTTAGTAGACATTGCTGAGACTTGTTGTTTTGCTGTTGAGAAGTTAGTGAGAGAACTGTTGTCAACAGGGCTTTGCAGTGTTCACAATATTAACCCCTTCAGGACCCTGCCATTTTTAACCTTAAGGACCAGGCCACTTTTTGCAAATCTGAAATGTGTCCCTTTATGTGGTGATAACTTTAAAGCGCTTTTACTTATCCAGGACATTCTGAGATTGTTTTCTCGTCACATATTGTACTTCATGACAGTGGTAAAATTGAGTCAAAATAATTTATTTTTATTTATGAAAAAATGCTAAATTTACCAAAAATTTGGAAAAATTAGCAAATTTCCAAGTTTCAATTTCTCTACTTTTATAATAAATAGTAATACCTCCAAAAATAGTTATTACTTTAATTTCCCTATTTGTCTACTTCATGTTTGGATCATTTTGTGAATGCCATTTCATTTTTTGGGGACGTTAGAAGGCTTAGAAGTTTAGAAGCAAATCTTGAAATTTTTCAGAAAATTTCCAAAACCCACTTTTTAAGGACCAGTTCAGGTCTGAAGTCACTTTGTGAGCCTTACATAATAGAAACCACCCAAAAATGACCCCATTTTAGAAACTACACGCCTCAAGGTATTGAAAACAGATTTTACTAACTTTGTTAACCCTTTAGGTGTTCCACAAGATTTTATGGAAAATGGAGATGAAGTTTCAGAATTTCACTTTTTTGGCAGATTTTCAATATTTATTGCCCTGATTCTGTAGTTTACAGAAACACCCCATATGTGGTAGTAAACAGTTGTACGGGCACACGGTATTGCGTAGAAGGAAAGCAACGCCATATGTTTTTTGAAAAGCAGAGTTCACTGGGATAATTTTAAGCTGCCATGTCACAATTGAAGACCCCCTGATGCACCCCTAGAGTAGAAACTCCAAAAAAGTTACACCATTTTAGAAACTACACCCCTCAAGGTACCTAATATGTCTACTTTTTTATTTTTGTAAGTTCTACACAATGATATCATTTTTTAAACAAAAAAATCATGTTTTAGTGTCTCCATATTCTGAGAGCCATAGTTTTTTTTTGTTTTTGGGTGATTGTCTTAGGTAGGGTATAATTTTTGAGGGATGAGATGACGGTTTGATTGACACTATTTTGGGGTGCATATGACTTTTTGCTCGCTTGCTATTACACTTTTTGTGATGTAAGGTGACAAAAAATGGCTTTTTTACACAGTTTTAAAAAAATATATATATATTATTTTGGGAAAAGGACACTTTTTTGTTTTACTTGAAACTCACATTTTTTTTGCAAAACGTTTTTTTTTTTTACTTTTTTTTACACTTAATTTTTTGTCCCACTCTGGGACTTCAACTTTTGGGGGTCTGATCCCCTTTACAATGCATCACAATACTTCTGTATTGTGATGCATTGGCTGCAAGTGTATTACCACTGTAATACGCTTACAGCCTGCTTGCCTGTGAGATCCAGGGGGCTGGATCTCACAGGCTCTCCAAGAAGGCAGCCACGATGCCTAAGGAAGGCATCGGGCTGCCGTCCATGCCATAGGGTCCCCGTCACAGCAGCACGGGGACCCGATGACAGCTCCGATACCCGCAAGGACATCGCATGTGCCGTGGTCAGCGTTGACCGCGGCACATCAAGGGTTAATGCGCCGGCATCGGTGATTTCACCGATGCGGGTGCATCCAGCAGGGGTCTGGCTATAAGTGACTGCTGGACCCCTGCCGCGGATCGGGTGGCACATCTCCTGCACCCGCCCGATCACAGCGCCTTACATGTACTGCGCTGGTCCTTAAGTCACGGACATCTGTGCCGTACATGTACGCCGTGGGTCCTCTACAGGTTAAAGTACACCAACAGTTCCTGAAAGTACGCCAACATCCACGGCAACTCGTTCCCAATAGTTGGACTAGGTTTATTGCATGGCTGCAGTTGTAGTAGATGTGTTATTAACAGTTAGCTAAAAGTTGTGCTAAAATGTTATTTGAAGTGCAAGACCTGATTCGCATCAGTGATTGTGAGTCAAAACTAGGTGCAGGTAAAAAAAACACAGAGCTCATTGAACAAACACTGATGTGCGAATAAGGCCTAAAGGGTGTATTAGACTCCCTGATCATGCAAACGATTGGGGGTGGGGGGGGAGTGTTCCCTCCAGGCAATCGCCTGCTCACTTGCTGAGGAGACCGCTGCTATTACATGCAGCAACATGTAATAGGGGGAAGAGCAATTGCTTTGCCGTCACTTTTCCCCATGCTGTACAGTGGTTTTTCGGAGGCAGATCATAATTAGACATCTCAAACTGCCGCCAGCAAATCCTGATCTTTCAGCATGCTGAAAAATTTGGATTGCCTGAGGAACGAGCGTTTCCTCATTCATCGTGCAATTGGCGTCAGTATTACACTGCAAAATGATCGCTAATAAGTGTTCATATGGAAGCTCGTTAGCGATCATCAGGCAGAAAATGTGCCCGTCTAGTATACCTTTAAGAGTTTGTGATTATTATCAACAGTGAGTTACATTTTTATGTGCTTATTACTGGCTGTTTTATGACCCTTTTGTTAAACCTGCCATAAGTTGTTATTGTATATTGTTACCCCAGCCAGGCCTCGCATATAACCTCATCCAATATAACTAGTGTGTCACGGCGCGGTCTAGGAGGCGGGCACGTCCGGAGCGCGCGCACATCATAAGCGCTCCCGGCGTCGTTCGCGCTCCTAATAATACTATGGCTCCCTATTTAAGCAGGCAATCTGCTGGCCACAGATTGCCTGTTATTCAGGTTCCACCTGTGTCTCCTTGGATTCCTGGCGTATTTACCTCCTGTTTATCCGACATCTCCCTGTCTGTTCCTGCTGTGCTGTATTGCTTTCCTGGTTCCTGATCCTGGCCTGCTCCAGACGATCCCTGGTTACTCCTTTGGTACGGTACTTCTAGCTGCTCCTTGTAAACGACCTCGACTTTCTCCTGACCATTCTCTGCTTGTTCCTTTGTACTGCGCTGCTCGGTCCGTAGTCGTTCTGTTTGTTGTCTGTTCGTCCTCCCTGCACTTACACCAAGTTAGGGACTGCCGTCTAGTTGTCCCTTGTCATTAGGAATTGCGAGGCAAGTAGGCAGGGCCAGGGGCGAGGGTGGAGCGCAGTGGTCACTCCCTCCCCCCTGTCAGTGTGTGTGTGTGTGTGTGTTCATGACCGTTACATAGGGGCATGATCAGCGTGTACTTGTGTTATGAACGAAAAAATTATACAAGTGTGGCAAAAACTGAAAAAATGCTGGGTCTTCAAGGCAAAACAAGCATATGAAGATGAGATTGATCTTCAGCTGATAAGTGGATAGTTTCAAATATTTTTTGTACATGCTGATTTTTCTGACAAAGGGCATTAGGAAAATACTAGCAATTCCAAGACATCCCTGCAGCAATATAAAATCATGTTAGAACTTGTTTTCTTCTTCCATTTGCAGCCAGGGTTGGAAGATCCGGTCCCAGCTGTTAACCATTTGATTGCCGATGTCCATACCATGGCATGACCTACGGCTGAGTCACCAGATTTCCAGATGACCAAATTGGAGACTGGGGGGAGCAATCTGTATTCAGCCCTAAGGACTAACAATGGACCCAAGGGCTGTCTGTTGAGTAAACTTGCCATTAGGACACATACAGGTGAAACTCGAAAAATGTTAATATTGTGCAAAAGTTCATTTATTTCAGTAATGCAACTTAAAAGATGAAACTAATATATGAGATAGACTCATTACATGCAAAGCGAGATATTTCAAGCCTTTATTTGTCATAATTTGGATGATTATGGCTTACAGTTTATGAAAACCCCAAATTCACAATCTCTGAATATTAGAATATTGTGAAAAGGTTCAATATTCTAGGCTCAAAGTGTCACACTCTAGTCATTTAATTAATCCATAACACCTGCAAAGGGTTCCTGAGCCTTTAACTTGTCTCTCAGTCTGGTTCAGTAGGAATCACAATCATGGGAAAGACTGCTGACCTGACAGTTGTGCAGAAAACCATCATTGACACTTTCGATAAAGAGGGAAAGCCTCAAAAGGTAATTGCAAAAGAAGTTGGATGTTCCCAAAGTGCTGTATCAAAGCACATTAATAGAAAGTTATGTGGAAGGGACTTGTGTGGAAGAAAAAGGTGCACAAGCAGCAGGGATGATCACAGCCTGGAGAGGATTGTCAGGATAAGGCCATTCAAAAGTGTTGGGGACTTTCACAAGGAGTGGATTGAGGCTGGAGTTAGTGCATCAACAACCACCATACACAGACGGATCCTGGACATGGGCTTCAAATATTGTATTCCTCTTGTCAAGCCTCTCCTGAACAACAAACAACGTCAGAAGCGTCTTACCTGGGCTAAAGAAAAAAAGAACTGGTCTGTTGCTTAGTGGTCCCAAGTCCTCTTTTCTGATGAGAGCAACTTTTGCATCTCATTTGGAAACCAAGGACCCAGAGTCTGGAGGAAGAATGGAGAGGCACACAATGCAAGATGCTTGAAGTCCAGTGTGAAGTTTCCACAGTCTGTGCTGATTTGGGGAGCCATGTCTTCTGCTGGTGTTGGTCCACTGTGCTTCATTAAGTCCAGAATCAATGCAGCCGTCTACCAGTAGATTTTGGAGCACTTCATGCTTCCTTCCACAGACAAGCTTTAGGCTACGTCTACACGACGACATTTGTCGCGCGACATTTTGTTGCACTAATGTCGCGCGACAATTTTTATAATGGCAGTCTATGGTGTCGCACTGCAACATGCAACATGCTGCGACTGCGATGCAACAGTCGCAGAAAATCCATTCGAGATGGATTTTTCTGCGACTTATTGTCGCGCGACAAATGTCGTCGTGTAGACGTAGCCTTATGGAGATGGTGACTTCATTTTCCAGCAGGACTTGGCACCTGCTCACACTGCCAAAAGTACCAAAACCTGATTCAATGACCATTGGATTACTGTTCTTGATTGGCCAGCAAACTCGCCTTACCTGAACCCCATAGAGAATCTATGGGGCATTGCCATGAGAAAGATGAGAGACATGAGACCGAACAATGCAGAAGAGCTGAAGGCTGTTATTGAAGCAATCTGGTCTTCCATAACACCTCAGCAGTGCCATAGGCTGATAGCATCCATGCCACGCCGCATTGAGGCAGTCATTGATGCAAAAGGGGCCCAAACAAAGTACTGAGTAAATATGCATGATTATACTTTTCAGAGGTCCTACATTTATCTATTTAACTTCCTTTTTTATTGATTTCATGTAATATTCTAATTTTTTGTGATTGTGACTTTGGGGTTTCATAAGCTGTAAACCATAATCATCGAAATTATAACAAATAAAGGCTTGAAATATCTCGCTTTGCATGTAATGAGTCTATCTCATATATTAGTTTCACCTTTAAGTTGCATTACTGAAATAAATGAACTTTTGCACAATATTTCACCTGTATGCTAACTCATTATAAGTTAGATATAAAGTTCTAAGATAGTAATCCTACAATGGGATCTAAAAAAATGCAAAAATAATATAATAAAACAACAAAAGACTGAGAAAAAAAACTAAATAAAAATGTTATATCTGCAGTTAAAAAAAAATCTGTACCTCCAAACAATGTCTTGGAAAATATAAAAAAGTATGAAAAATAAACAAGTTATGGCTGCTAAAATGCAGAGAGGCAAATATGTAGAAATATTAAAGGTCATTATCCCCTTCCTGGCCGTCCCACATAAATTTCCGTCGGCAGCCAGTCATTTAAAAATGGCACCTGCTCGCAAGCGGAGCGGGCACCAATGCTGCCAGGTGCCTGCTGTTTTAAACAGCAGGCACCCGGGACTAATGTTTGTGATCCTGGCCATGGCATCTGGGATGTTAATGACAAGGAGCACACGCTCCCGGCAGTGTACCAGCTCTCGCCGGCGAGGATCTCAGGAGCTGGATGTAGTGTGCGGCAGCCTCTGTACTCAGGAGTGGTACAGGGCTGCCGCACATTAGTTCCTATGGAGCCCCTGGCTGTGACAAAGGCAATCTAATGATTATTTGTTATAGTTCCCTAGGGGAACGATTAAAAAGTTTTTAAAAAAAATAAAAAAAATAAAAGGTTTTCAAAATATTTAAAAGATATTTAAAAATATAAAAATGAAAAAAAAATGCATAAATAAAATTATTTGTTTTTGAATTAAAATGGAAGAAAAACTATATATATGTTGTATCGTTGTAATCATACTGACCCGGAGAATAAAAGTAACAGGTCAATTTTACCGTATAGTGTAAAAAAACAACTATAAAGCAGTGGCAGAATGGTGTTTGTTTTTTTTATAATTCCACACCATTTGGAATTTTTACCAATTCCCATTGGCTCCATTTATTCAACTGTAAATGGAGTAATTAGAAAGTACATTATGTCCCTCAAAAAACAAGCCCTCATACAGCTATGTGAATGAATAAATTAAAAAAAGTATGGCTTTGGGAGGGCTGGGAGTAAAAAATTAAAACAAACAGAAAATCACCTGGTCTTGAAAGGGTTAAGGCCTTCTCAGGCCTGGTCGTTTAGTGGTCAACTCTTACTACAGAGCCTCGTAAGGAAAATGTTTCAGGATTAGCAATGTATGTCAAGCAGAAATCAACACAATACCAATAGTTACAAGCAAGAAGACATGGTGGTATTTTTTTTTACAACATTTCATATACAACTGAGTGCCTAAGGCTACTTTCACAATAGCGGCAGGAAGGATCCGACAGGCTGTTCAACCTGTCGGATCCGTCCTGCCGCTTTTTCGCCATGCCGCCAGACCGCCGCTCCGTCCCCTTGACTATAATAGGGACGGGGGCGGAGCTCCGGCACAGCACGGCAGTGCACGGCGAAAGGCCGCCGGACTAAAAGTACTGCATATCCGACTTTTTAGTCCGGCGGCCTCTCACCGCGAACTGCCGTGCTGCGCCAGAGCTCCGCCCCCATCCCCATTATAGTCAATGGGGACGGGGGGACGGAGCGGCGGTCCGGTGGCACGGCGAAATAGCAGCAGGATCCGTCCTGCCGCTAGTGTGAAAGTACCCTAAGAGTTTCTATTGTTCAGCAAATGTTAACTTAGAACTATACAGCATATTGTATTTAATTATTAAATTTCATTTTCTGTTTTAATGTAAATTCTACAAATTAATTCCAATCTAAAACTCCAGATATAATGCAAATTTATTCAAAGGTTTTACTAATCATGTATCCTCTTTCAACAATCTTAATTCTCATTAAGGTAAAACCGCAGGACATGATTACCTGATGTGTATGTATTGAAAGTGCTTTACAATTTGTTCATTTTTTTAACAAGTATTTTTCTAATAAAATAAAGAGATTGAAGAGTATTGTGATTTTCATATCACATACAGACCATGTATTTGATAGCATGTTGAAGTCCCTTCAAAGCAACTTGTACATCCTAATTAATGATTTAAAATGACATAGGAAAATGCTGCCATGGAGACAGTGAATGGGGGTAAGTTTGTTCTTCACTAGGGATAAGCGAATCGATTTCGGATGAAATATCCGAAGTTGATTCGCTCAACCCTGTTCATCACCTGCCATCTATTGTATATTTTTAATAGATAACCTCCAATGATATCTTGGCAGCAAGGAGGAACAATGGCAGAGGAAAAAGACTTCCCCTTGCCTTGGAGACGACAGTCAAGGTTGATGAACAGAAGGCATGGAATGCCCAACTGGTGACACCACAAATTTGTGGATAGCTATTAGACTCCATCCCCCATCTGCAGTAAGCTTACTCCTAGGCGCACTAGGATACACCAAAGCTGCATCCTCTGCTTAAAGAGTCTCAGGACAGCTCCTGAAAAGTATACCCCGCCATAGCTCCCACAAAGTCAAACAAAGTAAGTTCCTCCGTCTGCTCCCTCAAATAAATGGCTTGAAGATTGAAGATTAATTACTATAGTCTGTAGTCTGAATTAATTAAGGGGTCTGTATTGGGGTCTTTAAAGGGGTTTTCCAATTTCACAAACAGCCCACCCCATGTGCCGGGCCCCTCACAGGTAATATACTTACACCGCTCCCCACTCCCTGCGCCTCCATAGCGTCACACGCTGCTAGGGAGGCTCGCCACCATCCCCGCCTGCCATTGGCTGCTCCCCCCACCGGATGTTTTCATCTGTGTACAAGGAAAAGCAGCAGCGGTGGTGCGGAGACCAGGAGCAGCAAAGGGAGGGGGGTAAGTATATTACCTGTGAGGAACCCGACACATTGGGGGGATGTTTGAGAAATTGAATAACCCCTTTAATTAATTAACAGGTGTGGCCAAAAGTCTAAATTTATTTAGGGATCTAGTTTACACTCTAAATTTATTTGTGTTGCTATAGGCTACAGAAGCTAGAAACATCACTGAAGAGGAGAGGGTGGACTGTGATCTGCATTTTTTCTCAATAACCGCTGCACGTAGTAGGATAGGACTAATATAATTATGTTCAGATGCCATTAGTACATTGCTAATATCAGCCAGGTTAATGCCCATGTTTCTGCTGACAGAAGCCCTTTAACAAAGGACGATAAAAACATATGAAAACCAAACATTAAAATGACGTAGGGGAGTGACAAACATAAGTGAATCACCTCATCAAAATGTCTTATCACTGAAGTACACAGTTAGATCCCAAGCATAAAGATATAGAGAGCAAAAGGAAAAATCCCAGAATATATTGCTATCATCTGCATGAGAACTGGGAGATCCTTCGTGTAGTAACCATTGGCCTTAGTAGATACTAGTGATGAGTGGCAGGGGCAATATTCAAATTTGCAATATTTCGCGAATATTTGGTAGAATATTCGTCATATATTCGAGAATTCACGAATTCGAGATTATTTTCTTGATCGCGAAAAATCGGCAATGTAATATTCGTGCAATGCGCTCGAAATACAGGCGTGGATCACCTGTAGCTACATTTTTCAAGCTGCTTACAGTTTCCTGAGACTGGAGAAAATGGTTGGCACGGCAGAACATTACAATAGCTTTATATGCAGTTAGAGTGCTCCAATATATTTGCGATTGCGAAATCTGCACTAATGATGCAAATATTTTGGCGCAATATGTGCAAATTCACATTTTAACAGGTCTGACTACTACTTATTAGTGTTTGGTGCACTAAGTATTGTTGTGAACTTGTGACATCACAGCACTATGTCTGTAGCTCCCCTTGAAAAAGGTAACCCCAATTTGATTGTATAGAATGGAATGCTATTTTATGATTCTTTTAATATTTTACAATGTTTTTGTCTCCCCACATGTTCACAATATATGGATACTTGCCCTTGTGCATATAGGGTTTTATTAAACACTTTTATAGAAATTTTATGAGAATTTTATGAGTATCCAAATTAACGTACAAAAACCGCAATGAGATAATCATTGAAGCATGTGAACACATGGGATGGTTTTAAACACACTTACTGAAGGGAGTATCCATGAAGGAACCTGTGGGATTAACCATTTAACCATTTAATATTATATGTCATATAAATACTGCAATTTTAAATAAGATCTGTTTTAAATTGTTATACTCAAACATATCTAGCAAATATATATTAATCATTGTTCTATTTATATACATTTTATCCATTACAAGATATTTTAAAATAGTTATCTCTGCATAATACCATGATTAAAGGGTAAATAATCGGTCAGGCCAGATCCACAGTTTCTGTCTTTCCATAAAATGACGTAACAGCATCAAATGGGTAAATGGATCCATGCCTATATATACCGCCACATAACAAAGGAGACTTGACCACTGAGGAAGGAGTCCTGTTAACTCCGAAACGCGTCTGGTGTACACAAGTCTCTAAGCCAAGAAGAAAACCGCAGCATATCTTCTGCGCACCGCCTTGTGATCTGCAAAAATATCCAAACATCTACAGCAAAAGAAACGAAAGTCCAGTCTTGTCTTGCATTAAAAGACACACAGGTACGCCGGATTTTAAAGCGGGTCTAGTTACCTATCGACCCCGGCGTCAAAACGGACTGTTTCATTGTTTTATAACTCACTTTAAAGCTAATCGGAGGTAAGACTGCATGTGCTGATAATACGTGGGACGCCACGTTAAGCACAGAAAGACGAACACCCCACTGCTGCTAAACAGTGAGTAACTTGATACAATTAATCACAGCAAAGCTGTAACTGTTAAATTAAAAGTCAAAGCGGGGAGAAACCACATACCGCAAATCAAGAAGCTGCTATATTTATTGAGCAATCGCTAAAATAGTGGAATCTTTTATACTGAATAAACCGCAGATATACCGCACAGTGTCGGCGTCATAACCCGGCATCCCCGGGCAAGTGCCGGGGCCCAATGCTCCTGGGGGGGCCCACTGAGCTGCTATGAGCACTTCCATCAATACAGATGGGAGCTCTCACTGCTGTCATTTCACATACGCAGTACCCCTCTGGTGGGCCCCCTGAGCTGCAGAGACTCAGGACACGCCCCCTCTACACAGGACACGCCCCCTCTACACAGGACACACGCTGCCTGAGGAGACTGGAGAGAGACCGCACGGCTGGAGCTGGAGCAGAGAAGTGTGAACACAGTCTGTAAGTCTGCACTGTGACTGTCTCTTCTCTGTGGGACAGAAGGAAAGGGGGGGACACTGCTGCTTCATTCTATTTAGTTGTGTTACTGTTTTATTAAGCTGATTGCCTCCATGACACCTGCCACCCCCCCCCCCCCCTCCATATCCTGTCCTATATCACCCTTATGGAGCCCCTGCTGTCTCCTTTCCTCCCTCATGTATCCAGGGCTCCTGTTCCACCCTCCTATCTCCTATTGCTGCCCTGCACAGACCTCCGGCCACTACTTGTATGAATCCCCCTCAGAGCCCCTTCCACCTACTTGCTGTGTCCACCCCTCCTGTCCATCCAGGGCCCCGGGCCCCTGTCTCACTCCTCTGCCTCTCATTATGGTGGCATCTGAACCGCATTCACCATAAGGACCTTCTAACGTCACAGGGTCATGTGACTGTGCCCCCCACCCCGTACTGTGCCCCTTTATACCCTGCATTGTGCCCTCTTACCACACTCTGTGCAGTGCCCATAGTCATTCCCTGTACTATGCCCTCTTATACC
The DNA here is from genome assembly GCF_905171765.1 of Bufo bufo. Lineage (NCBI taxonomy): Eukaryota > Metazoa > Chordata > Amphibia > Anura > Bufonidae > Bufo > Bufo bufo. The sequence continues at coordinate 362,491,502 of NC_053391.1, read as the reverse complement.
CTTTTATCCGGTCACTGTATGGTGGTTTTATCCTTGTATGGCGGTGTTATCACTATATGGCGGTGTTATCACTATATGGCGGTGTTATCACTATATGGCGGTGGTATCACTATATGGCGGTGGTATCCAATAACTGGATGGCCATAACTGTATCCCTTTCTGCCCACACCACTTTTTTTAGACCTGGCATGAGCGGGAAAAGATACAGATTGCGGTGTTAAGGACCTTTGCGCCACATCTGTGTCAGAAATACGCCTAATATAGACGTATTTCTATATAATAAATGACCCCCTAATCGTATGATTATTCGGGGGGTGGGGCTAATATCTTTATATTATATAGATTCTAGTGTATTATACTGTGCCCTGTATTTTCCAGTAGAAAATGATCCGTGGGAAACACAGTCCTCATCCCTGACCACCAGGACCAGGTAGCGCTCTGTCAGTACATGGCGGCCTCCCCTCTCCGCCATGCTGCTCCGCTGTGTACTGGGGCTTATTCTGACACAAGGGCTGGGTTCACATCACATTTTTGCCATCCATTTAATGCATACTGAAAATGTATGCGTTACCAGATGCCTCAGACTGATGCCGTACAGTGGCGTCCGTTCACCATACAGTTCCATGGTAAAAAAACATATACGTTAACGTATGCATTTTTTACTTGACTCTGCAGGATACAAAAGCGTGGAGTGCTGCACATGTGTATACATCAAACCGATAGGAAAAACGTAATGTGAACACACATTGGGGGGGAGGGGGGCGTACTAAATTTCGCTGTGGGGCCCAGTCAGTTCTAGCTCCATCACTGCACATCTCCTTCTCTCCTCCAGGCCTGGCTCACTGCTGCAGCGGGCCGGAGGAGAGAAGGAGCGCAGGGAGCTGCGGTTAGTGAATGACAGGACCACCAGCTCCCCTGCAATGATAGGTATGTGAGGGGGCCACTGGGGGGTCATTCATCACACTGTGAGGGTCCCTTACACAGTATAATGACTCCCAGTGCCCCCCATTTAGTATAATGATCCCCATTGACCCTCCATTTAGCATAATGACCACCAGATCCCCCATTAAATATAATAACCCCTTGTGCCCCCTCCATACAGTATAACCCCCAGTGTGGGGGCGACTGGGGGTCATTATTCTGAATGGAGGGTCACTGTGGGGTCATTATACTGTGAGGGCCCTTTACATAGTATAATGACCCCCAGTGTCCCCCATTTAGTATAATGATCACCAATGACCCTCCATTCAGTATAATGACCCCCAGAGCCCCCTCCATACAGTATTCCCCCGTGTGGGGGCTACTGGGGGTCATTCAGGGCCGGCTCCAGGTTCATGTGGGGAGCTGGGAGCTGCGGTTAGTGAATGACAGGACCACCAGCTCCCCTGCAATGATAGGTATGTGAGGGGGCCACTGGGGGGTCATTCATCACACTGTGAGGGTCCCTTACACAGTATAATGACTCCCAGTGCCCCCCATTTAGTATAATGATCCCCATTGACCCTCCATTTAGCATAATGACCACCAGAGCCCCCATTAAATATAATAACCCCTCGTGCCCCCTCTATACAGTATAACCCCCAGTGTGGGGGCGACTGGGGGTCATTATTCTGAATGGAGGGCCACTGTGGGGTCATTATACTGTGAGGGCCCTTTACATAGTATAATGACCCCCAGTGTCCCCCATTTAGTAATGATCACCAATGACCCTCCATTCAGTATAAATACCCCCAGAGCCCCCTCCATACAGTATTCCCCCAGTGTGGGGGCTACTGGGGGTCATTATTCTAAATGGGGGCGACTGGGGGTTATTATTCTGAATGCAGGGCCACAGGTGGTCATTATACAGTGGGGGGGGGAATTGGGGGTTCATTATACTGTGTGAAGGGCCACTAGTAGTCATTATACTGTATAGGGGCCACTGGGGGTCATTATACCGTGTAGGAGCCACAGGGGGACATGTCAATGTAAAAAAATGCCTCATGGGGGCCCACTGGGATTTATCGCCCAAGGGCCCACATGAACCTGGAGCCGGCCCTGATACCGCAGATTATCAAAGAGACCGCATCTACCAATTGATTGGTTGAAACTCAAAAAAACTTTGAACCAGATATTGAAGTTTAGATTGAAATGTGTAAATCCTTAGTGTGATTTTATGAGATATTATTTTAACTAGTGTATTCTATGTTATTTTAGTGTGATTAATCAGGTACCTAATTTGCTATATTAAATAAAAAAAATTTAACACATTGGCTAGTGTTTTATGTGAAACCAGATGTAGGTGTGCCCCCTTATCCATTTGTATGTATGTATATAACCTACACTGACTATCTCCCACTAACTATCTGTATTATATATATAAGCTAACTATCTAATGTAATGACACAGGAAAGCACAGAGCACAGCAATAACACTGCGGTCTCTCTCAGAACTGCAAAATACTGCATACAAGGGCTGCTGGGGAGGTTCTTATATAGTAAGGGGTAGGCAACTTTCCTATTGGTTGCTATGGATGTTGCTAAGCTCAGACAAAGACATTGCAGCCTTCTCATTGGCCCACAAGCAAAAAGGGAGGTTACTGTTGAAAAACAAAATCTAGAATATTTGAAATTATGAATATATATCACTACATTCTAAATATTTGCGAATTCTCGAAGTGTCGATATTCGCAATTAATATTCGATATTCAAATATTCATGCCCAACACTAGTAGACCTCCATCATCAAAGAAACACAGACAACATAGAAGAGTTGGTGGGACGGACAGGGGAGGGAAAGAAAGAAAAAAAACTATTTTGTGACTTGTACGTAAATTCAGTATAGTGTCCAGTACGCCAACAAAGCCAGTAAAGACTGGTACTCCACTGTACTTTGATATAGGATGCAAGGGGTCCATGATTTGATAAATGCCTTATGAGTATGCCTAAGGGAGGCAGTGAGCTCATCCATCCTCTGGATAACCTCTACTTTGTGAACCCATTGAGACACAGAAGGTGGAGAAGGGGATTTCCACAAAGCTGATATGCAGGAACGAGCAGCATTTACTAAGTGTCTTACAATAGATTTGCGAAGAAGGATTGGAATGTCCGATAACTGTAGTAAAAAGAACTCTGGTGTATTGGGTATTGAGAAAGAAAAACTGTGAGAGAAAGTCAGATGTACTTTATCCCAAAAGGGTCTGAGTCAATTCCCAGGGGATACTTCTAGAAATAAGAATACTAACCCTTGAGATTTCAACCTATAAAATAGAATTCCAGGTGATTATCAAAGAGAACTAGAGAGAACATGGTAACTTGGTGATCATCAGAATGTCGCCAATATTTGGTCAAAAAATAGGTGGCCAATAATAAGCTGACTCTAGCTACAGCTGTAAACAGGTAAGACTCTAGTACACTATGGCACCTATAAATACTAATCCTATACTTAACTAGGCCCTAGTAGCCAAGTCCATGGGAGCTTCAACCATATCCAACATATAAGCAATGCATTTGGAAAGTCTTCAGACCCTTTCAATTTGTTCACATTATATGTTGCGACATTGTGCTAAGATCTAAAAAATCAAGTTTTCCCCCATCAATCTGCACTCAATACCCCATACTGAAAAAGTGAAAGCAGAATTTTAGAAAAAAAAGGAAAAATTAGTATGACACTTGAAATTTAGCTTGGGGGCCTCAATTTCTCGTGATCATCCTTGAGATATTTATACACCTTCATTGGAGTCGACCTGTGGTAAATTCATTTAATTGAATATTATTTGTAAAGACACACCAATGTCAGTATAAGGTCTCAGAGCTGACAATGCATATCAAAGCAAAGGAACAGGAACTGTGGAATTCAGAGACATAATTGTGGAGAGGCACAAATCTTGACAACGGTACAAAAATATTCTGCTGTACTAAAAGTTTCCAAAAGCACAGTAGCCTCCATAATTCAAACATTTTTTGGAGCAGCCATGACTCTTTCTAGAGCTGGCCACCCCACCAAACTGGTAATCAGGGGAGAAGGGCTTTGGTAAGAGTGGTGACCAAGAACCCAATGGTCATTTTGGCTGAGTTCCAATGATCCTTTGTGCAGATGGAAGAAACGTCCAAAGTCAACCATCCATGCAGCATTTCACCAATCTGAACTTTATAGCAGAGTGGCCAGAAAGAAGTCTCTACTCAGTAAAAAATGCATGAAATCTTGCAGAAGTTTTCAAAAGAGCGCCTAAAGGACTTTAGGAAACCTGAAAATGGCTGTCCATCAACAGTTCCATCCAACCTGACAAAGCTTGAGAGGATCTGCAGGGAGAAATTGCAGAAAAATGCCAAATTCAGGTCCAAACCTTGTGGCGTCATACCAAAGAAGCCAAATATGCTTAAACTAAGGGTAAATTAACATGTCCGCAACTGTTATGCAGTCTGCAAATTTTGAAACAGACATCGGCCATGTGCAATTCACATTTTGCGGATCGCGCATGGCCGGCACTATGATAGAAATGGCTATTCTTGTCCGTGGCTGCGGACAAGAATAGAACATGCCCTATTTTTTGGTGGGGCCATAGAAAATTGCGGAACGGATGCAGACCCATTATGCGGATGTGTGAATGGACCGTAAGTCCTGAGTAAAGGGTCTGAATACTTATGTCAATGCAAGATTTTAGTTTTTGCTAATAAATAAGCAAATATTTTCAAAAATCTGTTTTCACTTTCTGATAGGGGATTGAGTACAGAATGATGGGGGAAAATCTTTTTTTTTATTTTTTATTTAGCACAAGGCCACAACCTAAAAAAAATTGTGAGGGTCTTAAGACTTTCCAAATGCACTGCAACTTTGGCTACTGAATTCGTCCCAGACAGGTATAAAATATTGGGATGCAGAATTGTTCTTTATAATATACCTAATAATCTCACTAAACTACAGTGGACCCTCAAGTTACAATATTAATTGGTTCTGGGATGGCAATTCTAGGTTGAAACCATTGTAACTAGAGTCCAACTCAGTTGAAACAACTGGTTTCAATGCCCCAATATAAGAGAAAATGAAGATTTAAGAAAATAAGCATACATATTACAGCCAGCAATAAATACTGGAAGCTGTAAATCACTTTCTGTGATGAGGGCAGATGCTTCTTAAGGCTCCTGTATAGTTAACCAATGTACCAGAAAAATAAAATCGAGACACTCTCACCTGACATTCCAAAGGAGCAGGTCATCCTGGCACAGACAGAGGGCAGTACAGGACATGTAGTACTGCGCTGTACTGCAAAGAGGAGCTACTAGACAACCAATATTGTTGGATCTGAGTCTGAGGCATTGTATGTTGAGTCTTGTTTCAACTTACGATGGCCCATGAAAATGTTGTATCCTGAGATCATTGTATTTTGAGATACTGCTGTAATTGAGAAAAAAATGCTAAAATATTCACAAAGATGAGCAATTATGTTGCTTTATGTAGATCTGAACCGTACATTAGTTAATGCTATATTTTCGCTTGGTAAAGAAATGTAAGAGAACCCTCAGTTTGAATTTGGCCTTCTATTTATAGTTCCAGAATTGGAAACATGAAGGCCAGGATAGAGTAATAACTGGAAAGCATATAAGATTATGTCACACATTCACATTGAGCTCGGCAAACTAAGGAAGCCAGGGAGAGGAGGTAGAATTAGGACAAGTACTGTAGTTACTCAACACATTTCTAGCAATTACTGTTTTATTGCACTGTATGTGCAGTTTTAATAGTGAATGTCTTTTCATATATTTAGGATTAATTTTTTTAACAAAAAAACAAATATGGAGCAGTAAACTAGTGCCACGCTGGGATACTTTACTGAACCAGCTTTCGTCCACAAACGCCTTGACATCATAGCTGGAAGTTTATAGAGAATAATCTAATGTGTAAAAAACATCTGGATCTAGACACAGAGGGGGCCCTGAAGCAGACATAGGGAGGGGTGAGTATCTGAGCTGTCCAAAAGAGCTATAGCTTCTGCCAACATCTTCGGCTGAGATGTAAACAGTCAGGAGCCCATAATGGAGGAAGATGTGTATTTGAGTCACAGGCAGAACAGAAAGCTAGAATAGGTGTAAAGTTGATGGGAAAGTCCTCTATCACACACATATTCCTGTTTCTAGTCTTAATTATTAGCCAAGCCACTCCTTTCACTTATCATACAATGTCAAACTTTAGCATAACAGATTAGCATTTTTCAGATCTGTCGAAACATGATCGTAGGAAACTGAGGGTTTAATTATTCAGAGCTGTCTACGTGGTTAGGGATTGGGGGTTAACTCATACATGTAAGAGGAAGGACATCTGTGAGATGAGAGGAGTGCCTAAAGCTCTTTCAGTAGCCTTCCAGAAGAGGTGGCAGAGGTCAGCATTGTCCCATCAGTCAGAAATGCTAGGAGAGGCAAAACAAAACCAGTAGTTTGGAGAATATTACTGTGGAGATGAAAAATACAGAGACTCTGAGACATGTTTCTATGCCCATATACCTATTGACTCAACACATTGCTGCTTGGGTTCTTATGAAGAGAAAAAGTGTGCACCGTATGTTACAACTATGTATCTGCAGGCCAAGATCACTATACCTGCACTGATCGGAGGAAGAGAGCAGAGTAGCTACTGAGCATGCCAATCCACTACTGAATGCAGGTGAAGAAGAATTTTAGCCACAGGAAAAACAGCATATGGTGCTGTCTGCATCTGTATTTCCGTTACGCTGCCCCACATAAAATTGCGGACAAGAATAGGCATGTCTACCATAGGACTGGCTGCGTGCGTTCAGAAATTTGCAGACCACAAAAACACATACGGCTGTCTGAACGGACCATTAGAAAGAAATTATCATGTATTATATGATGTCTGATTTTTATTTTTTACAATAATCATAAGATAACCCCTTTAAGTTTTGACACTGCGCCAAAACTGTGCTAGAATTTGTGTGCAAAATTCTGGTGCAAAGTCAGCCAACGAATAGGTGGTATAATCTTAGACTATACAATCTAGATTTGTACCAACTTTATCATCTAGCATCAGCCACTGCGATAAATCTGGCAGATCTCAGTTTAGATAGGATTAGTAAATCTGCCTCAAATGTATCTAAAGAAGAACTTTGTTTGTCACTTTAATAAACATTGCAAATTGTTATTTTCATAGCTGGCTTCTGTGCTACTGCAAAGGTTGTATACATGGCATGTCCAAATTATACAGATCTGAAGGACAGGATCTGGCGATTTTCCATGAAGGTAATGCTGATGCTTAGCTCTCACTTTCATGTCTCTTCACAATCACATTACAGTACGATGTACAGTACTGTGGCGCTAAGTAAAACACAACTTGTGTAGCGTGACAACATTTAAGAACTTCATGGCTGTTAGTTTTATACAAGCACCATGGGAACCATACCTTAAGAACTGTAATCTGCGTGCCATACAGAGTTTACACTGTCTTTTGCTGTATGCCCCACATGGAAAAGATTGTAAACATATGCCAGGTGCCTGAAAAACGAAAAACAAAGGATTAGAGAAAATCTACAGTTTGTCTATTACATGAATAAAATGTTATACAGCTCCTCATTAGGAGTAGTGCTGCTGCTGAGAGCTGCACTATTAGCACTTAAAGGTGTTGTATCCACTGAATGGCGGATAAGTAGCTGATAGCTGGAGGTCTGACCACTGGGACCCCCACTACTCATGAGAATGGGGGTCCTGTTCCCCTATTCTGATGGAGCAGAAGGTTGTGCATGTGCACTGCTCTTCAATTCATTCTCTATGGGAACACCGGAGATAGCTACAGTCAGGTCCATAAATATTGGGACATCGACACAATTCTAAGATTTTTGGCTCTATACACCACCACAATGGATTTGAAATGAAACGAACAAGATGGGCTTTAACTGCAGACTGTCAGCTTTAATTTGAGGGTATTTACATCCAAATCAGGTGAACGGTGTAGGAATTACAACAGTTTGCATATGTGCCTCCTACTTGTTAAGGGAACAAAAGTAATGGGACAGAATAATAATCATAAATCAAACTTTCACTTTTTAATACTTGGTTGCAAATCCTTTGCAGTCAATTACAGCCTAAAGCTTAGGATCATGAGCAGTTCCTTTCCTTCTCCATACTCTTCTCTTCCCATCACTCTGGTACAAGTTGATCTTGGTCTCATCTGTCCATAGGATGTTGTTCCAGAACTGTGAAGGCTTTTTTAGATGTCGTTTGGCAAACTCTAATCTGGTCTTCCTGTTTTTGAGGCTCACCAATGGTTTACATCTTGTGGTGAACCATCTGTATTCACTCTGGTGAAGTCTTCTCTTGATTATTGACTTTGACACACATACACCTACCTCCTGGAGAGTGTTCTTGATCTGGCCAACTGTTGTAAAGGGTGTTTTCTTCAACCAGGGAAAGAATTCTTCCGTCATCCACCACAGTTGTTTTCTGTGGTCTTCTAGGTCTTTTGGTGTTGCTGAGCTCACCGGTGCTTTCCTTCTTTTTAAGAATGATCAAAACAGTTGTTTTGGCCATGCCTATTGTTTTTGCTATCTCTCTGATGGGTTTGTTTTGTTTTTTTCAGCCTAATGATGGCTTGCTTCACTGATAGTGACATCTCTTTGGATCTCATCTTGAAAGTTGACAGCAACAGATTCCAAATGCAAATAGCACACTTAAAATGAACTCTGGACCTTTTATCTGCTCATTGTAATTGGAATAATGAGGGAATAACACACACCTGGCCAGCCATGGAACAGCTGAGAAGCCAATTGTCCCATTACTTTTGGTCCCTTAACAAGTGGTCCTATGCACATATGCAAACTGTTGTAATTCCTACACCGTTCACCTGATTTGGATGTAAATACCCTCAAAATAAAGCTGACAGTCTGCAGTTGAAGCACATCTAGTTCGTTTAATTTCAAATCCATTGTGGTGGTGTATAGAGCCAAAAATCTTAGAATTGCGCTGATGTCCCAATATTTATGGACCTGACTGTAAGTGTTGCTCTCGGCTATCTCCGGCTGTGCCATAGAGAATGAATGGAGTGGCAGTGCACATGCACGACCTGCTGCTCAATCATAATAGGGGAACGGGACCCCCATTCTCGTGATCTGTGGGGATCCCAGCGGATGGACCCTCAGTGATCAGCTAGTTATCCCCTAACTTGTGAATAGGGGACAACTGAAAATGTTGGCACAACACCAAAAGCTCACTGCTTTCAAAGATCATCACTGAAATTTACAAATAGATTTTTCTCTGAATTTATTACCAAAATGAAGCATGCACTTTTGCAATAGGTGTAATTAGAGCCCCAGGACAAATTTTGAACTTGCTTCCCCCCCCAGTTACCACCCTACACAAGACCCAGTGGCATAGCTACAGTCTAAAAGAATATACAGTATGCCCCCACAAAAAAAATTGAAAACAAAAGGGACTGAACATTGCCACCATACTAAAACTAAATAAAATCACTGTGCTAACATCTGTATTACCACCATACAGTGACCATATAGTGGAAAATACAAGTTCTGCATGAGCCCTGCAGACCGTATAAATGATTACAGTACATTTACATTTAGTGACATCCTCTCTGATGAGAATCATTCACTTTTGTTTTTTTTCTCCATCTGGCCTAGACGACCAAGAATATTTCTTCCAGACACAACTTCTTCATGTCTGCAGAATGTAACACACAAACTTCTTTGGCTATTTGCTCCCTTGCACCCTCCCTGCCTCTACACTTTCTATCCTTAGCGACCCAAATTATAAAAATGCCCCCTTTTTGTGCTCCACACAGTAATAATGTCCCTTGTGTGTTCATTTGTGGCAGTGCCTCTGTGACAAATACCGTACCCCGACTGACGTCGGACGTCAAATACGTAGAGCCAGCGAGATATGGTATAGTCACTGGTTAGGAAGGCGTGACGTTACGCAGTTCCTGAGGAGCAGGTAAGGTCAGCTTGGTACAGGGTTCACAGACTCCTCCTGACCACACGGGCACAGAGAGGCAACAAGCTGAGGGAGCCTTTTTACTGCCCCAGTGAAACAGCGCTTCCTCAGACCGGGAAGACTGCCACCAGCTTCTCGTTTGATATAAGCCCGGTCCGCTAACGAGATTATATAGGATGAGAAACCAACCCGCAGTAGCGTATAACTTGGCTGAAACACAGACGTGGGGATTCGTGATCGAGATACCAGACAGCACAAGATTAAATTATATATTAAATTGCCTTAAGGGCTCACAATACATAATACAATATACACAGAAAAATACACTGCTCAAAAAAATAAAGGGAACACAAAAATAACACATCCTAGATCTGAGTTAATTAAATATTCTTCTGAAATACTTTGTTCTTTACATAGTTGAATGTGCTGACAACAAAATCACACAAAAATAAAAAAAATGGAAATCAAATTTTTCAACCCATGGAGGTCTGGATTTGGAGTCACACTCAAAAATGGAAAAACACACTACAGGCTGATCCAACTTTGATGTAATGTCCTTAAAACAAGTCAAAATGAGGCTCAGTAGTGTGTGTGGCCTCCACGTGCCTGTATGACCTCCCTACAACGCCTGTGCATGCTCCTGATGAGGTGGCGGACGGTCTCCTGAGGGATCTCCTCCCAGACCTGGACTAAAGCATCTGCCAACTCCTGGACAGTCTGTGGTGCAACGTGACGTTGGTGGATAGAGCGAGACATGATGTCCCAGATGTGCTCAATTGGATTCAGGTCTGGGGAACGGGCGGGCCAGTCCATAGCATCAATGCTTTCGTCTTGCAGGAACTGCTGACACACTCCAGCCACATGAGGTCTAGCATTGCCTTGCATTAGGAGGAACCCAGGGCCAACCGCACCAGCATATGGTCTCACAAGGGGTCTGAGGATCTCATCTCGGTACCTAATGGCAGTCAGGCTACCTCTGGTGAGCACATGGAGGGCTGTGCGGCCCTCCAAAGAAATGCCACCCCACACCATTACTGACCAAATGCCAAACCGGTCATGCTGGAGGATGTTGCAGGCAGCAGAACGTTCTCCACGGCGTCTCCAGACTCTGTCACGTCTGTCACATGTACTCAGTGTGAACCTGCTTTCATCTGTGAAGAGCACAGGGCGCCAGTGGCGAATTTGCCAATCTTGGTGTTCTCTGGCAAATGCCAAATGTCCTGCACGGTGTTGGGCTGTAAGTACAACCCCCACCTGTGGACGTCGGGCCCTCATATTACCCTCATGGAGTCTGTTTCTGACCGTTTGAGCAGACACATGCACATTTGTGGCCTGCTGGAGGTCATTTTGCAGGGCTCTGGCAGTGCTCCTCCTGTTCCTCCTTGCACAAAGGCGGAGGTAGCGGTCCTGCTGCTGGGTTGTTGCCCTCCTACGGCCTCCTCCACGTCTCCTGATGTACTGGCCTGTCTCCTGGTAGCGCCTCCATGCTCTGGACACTACGCTGACAGACACAGCAAACCTTCTTGCCACAGCTCGCATTGGATAAGCTGCACTACCTGAGCCACTTGTGTGGGATGTAGACTCCGTCTCATGCTACCACTAGAGTGAAAGCACTGCCAGCATTCAAAAGTGACCAAAACATCAGCCAGGAAGCATTGGAACTGAGAAGTGGTCTGTTGTCACGACATGCAAAACCATTCCTTTATTGGGGGTGTCTTGCTAATTGCCTATAATTTCCACCTGTTGTCTATCCCATTTGCACAACAGCATGTGAAATTGATTGTCACTCAGTGTTGCTTCCTAAGTTGACAGTTTGATTTCACAGAAGTGTGATTGACTTGGAGTTACATTGTGTTGTTTAAGTGTTCCGTTTATTTTTTTGAGCAGTGTATATACAGTGGTCTGAGTGGTAAATACAGATGGCGTGGTACAACAGGGTTAAGCAGAACAAAAGTCAGTTTACCAGATGGATGAGTCCTTTGGGTGGTGATGAATAACGGGTTTCTGTAAGGCTTGGCTGCAGTCACATGGGAGGCAGTGATGTCAGCCATTTCCAGGTCCCTTCCAAACACATATGCAGCGTGACACCCCTTCAGTAAAAAAGACATGCCCACTTGCTGGCACAAGCCTTTTGACCTGTAGCCGGCCCCTCCCCTCCCAGCCTCTGGGAGGAGTCCACTCCCCCTCTTCTGGGGCAGGCAGCAAATGAGCCACAAAACCGATTAGGGCTCATGGCTCCAGACCAGAATGTCGCAGGGAGGTGGTTCTGGGACCAATGGATCTGCCTGGGTTCCGGCTACCAGTAGAGTTCAAGCATGGTACCGTTATTTGGTTTCTGTGGGGAGATATGTATTTCTCCCCTCCTTGGCATCCCACCACCAAACTATGACCACGGGCCTGTTCATTGTGGCCAGAGGGACACAAATATGTATCTGGTTTATGTCTGTGATGGACAGGCTATTCATAATTCCTTATGAATCGCCGGTTCCATGATGTCTTATAATGTTCATTGAACTTGGGAATGGCCTAGACCCCATGCAGGGAAGCTTTCCTGCAGGATCCGTGCAATCTGAATGGAGGTGAGAAATTGTAAACAAAGGTGGCCTGCTAGAAGCTCTCTGCCATTTGGCTGTGCTTGGAAGCAGGGCCCCCCTGTGGAGTTTACTACCTCTGCTATCTGACAGCAGATGGCTGGTGTGGGAACATGGCTGACATTAAATATTAATCCATATTCCTCACAGCCTCCCTTTGCCATTTTTTATATACAGCAGTAATGTCCCCATAAAAAATAATGTCTCCCCATTGTTCCTTTATACCATAGTAAGGGTCTTCTGTTGTTCCCCTATGAATAATAATATCCAATTTGTACCCCTATATAGCTGCAATGCTGCTATATAGGGGGCACATACAGTATTAAAGTCCCCACTGTGCCCCCATACAATAGTAATGTCCACCCTTTGTAATCCCCCAGCGACCTCGGCAAGCTCCCCCTTTGCTTCTCCCTGTGACTGAGCAGTGACAGGAGGGCATACTCTTTCTTCCTCTGGTGCTCTGCCTGAATTTGGGGTTCCTGCCTTGTGTTAGTTGGGGTGCCTTTGATGTTAGGTGTTTATCTGGGTGCAAGGCAGGAGAGCAGGTGAAAAGGCTGAGAAATGTAGAAGTCAATAACCACTCCAGTTGGTGTCAATAAATAAGTCTCTCTTTACTTAAAGTGTAGAATGGAAGTAGTAATATATTCGGCAGCAAGAAGGAAAGGCGCAAATCACAGTGCAATCCTTTCCCAGTAGCAGCACATGGGCAGGAACAGTGATGGAGTACTCCTATTTCCCCCTCTCTAAAGTCTCTCAGCAGAACCACAGGCATTCAGTGAGGTTCTCATTAAATTCTTCTACAGTTCCCAGACTGAGGAGTGCAAAAACTTTAGAAAGAGGTGGCCAATCCATCTTAAAGTGTGGGGGATGCTTTAGCAATGTTTATTTCCACAGTAGTAAGGTCTCTCTGTCATAAATGTGCACAATACATTGCTGTCTAAATCACATGCATGGCTTTGTGGGTTCTAGATTTTCTAACCGCCTTTTCTCTGGAGTACTCTGGAAGTGAAGTAGCTTCTTTGGCATGACGTCTCAGAGACCGCAATTCTAAGAACTTGGGCCTAGCTCTGTGGAGCTTGTATATATAGGTCTTCACTGCAGCTCCACTAGACTTAGACTACTCTAACCCAGGACGGACCCCTCTAGTTGCCCAGCTGCCTAAGGAGGTGAGGGGCCTCACTACACTTTACCCTGCTCTACAATAGATGGTAATGATGTGATCCTGCCTGTGATATGTCATCATGGCTGAGCAGTTGTCACAGCCTTTGCTGTGTGCGCCTTGACACTTGTGCCATGCTTGCGGTTGCCGGTGGCAACATGTTGCTGTTATGGCATGTGGTGGCAGTGTCTTGGATTTGGCTGTGTGCGCCGTGACATGGTTGCTACGCATGCTGTTGCCAGTGGCAACGTATTGCTTGTTGGCTGGTGTGTGCCCTTTCTCCTTTAAGTTGTAGCCTTCCCCTGTCTGGTGCTGTAAGGGTTAACTCCCTGACTGGGTGTGGTCACTTGGGTTTTATCTCCTGTGGTTTCCTGGCTAGAGTCAGTTGTACTTCAGCTGTTGTTGTGCTGGAGCTCGGCTCCAGTCCAGGGTGTTCTATCTGCCCAGTGCTTGAGGGCCACCTTGTAGGACATCGATGTCATCTGCGATGTCATTCCTTTGTCTCCCTTTTATCCTCTATGTACCCAACCTTACTTGTTGTATGTTTGGTGTGGGTTTATGTTCAGGGTTTGTTTGTTGTTTCATGTCTGGGATGTTATTTGGTGTTTGTCCCTGCATGTGTGCAAGACATTTTCCCTATTTGTGTTGTACCTCCGTGAGGGGGCTGGTTTCCCGCAGGGGTGAACCATAAGTCTGTATGCAGTGCTGCCGGGGGCTGCCGTGATCCTTGCGGCATGGGGTCCAGGCAGTATCAGGAGTGCTGGATACCTGTGTGTGTGTGTTGTCTGTACGGTGTCCTATTGTCACCGCCAGTTCTGTGAGAAGGTCTGTTAGACGTTCTTCTCTACCTCTTGCATGAGGTTCTTTGTTTTGGTTTCACTTTGTCATCTCCTTTCCTTCTCCCAGCTGTCACCTATTTACACTAATTGTCTCCCTTTATATTCCCTCCCATACTGCCTCACTTTGCGGTTTATACTTCTTCCTGGATGAGTTATTCACTGCTGGAGGCTGCTACTGCTGATTCCTCAGATAAGTCCTTTTCCTTTATTTGTGTTTCCTTTCTGGCTTGATTCTAGGTGACCCTGACTCCGTCCGTATTAAGTGCAGGGAGCCGGTGGTCGTGTCCCCTCACTATTATAGGGTTTTCAGTTGTCACACAGTATAAGGTACGTGGGCATGCAATCGTCTACCATAAAGACCTTTGCATGGGCATAGCAGTCAGGGAGAGCTTTAGGGGTTTTATAGGGCTCACCCATATTCTCCTTAGTTTGTGATCAAGCCAGTCGGATGTTTATTTATAAGTTCGAGCTTTCTGCAACACCATCTGTGACACCTATTTGGTGTGTGGGCACCTGTACTTATGCATGGGTTCTAGTCGTGGTGGCTGTGGAAGGTAAGTGTGTTTCTGATGTTCTTACCTGCCGACTCTGTTGCTGCATATGGTCTTTTCCTTTCCCTGCTAGGCCATTTGAGACTCCTATTCATCCCTGTCTGGGAAGAACAGGTTGTCTCTCCCCTGCTCCTATGTGAGGGATTATCATGGCGGCTCAGGGCCATAGGTATCCTGGTATGAGTCGTCCTACCATCCAGGTCCGCTCATACGGTGAGGAGTTAGGGTGAGGATTAGGAACGCTTTAGGAGGTGACCTGCTCCCTGATCTCGGCGTCCTGGCCTATCTTCTTCCCCTTTCTACCTGACATTGTACGGTGGGGGGTTTTCCCCACTCCCCACCATGACAGCAGTCTGACAGGAAAACTCACCAATATGTAATATATGCATGTGCCAGGGTATAGTGTGTAGTGAGGCCCCAAACCTTACCCGTGTTCTAAGACAGGTTGCCGGTGGCCTTTTAAAATCATTCCCGAAGAACCCCTTTAAAGGGGTTATCCCATTATTATTGTAAAAAATTACAATCAGGCATTACATAGTACACAACAACAACTTTCTAACAAAGCTAGAACCAGCTCTGTACCTCACATGGATCCAGAGATCTCCCCATTCATTGCTCTACTAGATTTATATAAAGTTGGCAGCTCAGGGGGAGTGTCTTTTCTGCTGCAGCTAAGGGAGCGTGTCCATGCTCTCCCTATCACAGCTCAGGAGGCAG